>NC_134533.1:1067500-1307500 GCF_050624435.1 Tenrec ecaudatus | reverse complement strand
AGCTCCAACAAGACCAAATCCTTGACAACTTCAACCTTTCTCCATGGTATCATGATGCCACCCGCTAGTCCAGTTGTGAAGATTTTGGTCTTCCTTACATTGGGTTGTAATCCACACTGAAGACTATCATCCTTGACCTTCATCAGCAAGGGCTTCAAGTCCTCACTTTCAGCAAGCAAGGCTGTGTCACCTGCATATCGTAGGTTGTTAACAAGCCTCCCTCCAATCCTGGTGCCACACTCTTCTTCATTTAAGCCAGCTTCTCCGAGGATGTGCTCAGCAGACAGATTGAATGAGCATGTTGAGAGGAGACAACCCTGCACACACATTTCCTGATGTTAAAGCGCGCGGCATTGCCTTGTTCTGTTCGCACAGCTGCCTCTTGATCCGTGGACAAGTTCCTCGGGAGCACAAGGAAGTGTCCCGGGATTGCCATTCTTCTCCAGGTGATCCACAGCTGATGATGGTCCACACAGCTGACTGCTTTTGCATCGTCAATGAAACCCAAGGAGACATCTTTCTGGTGTTCTGGGCTTTGAGCCAAGATCCATCTGCCGTCAGTAATGTCATCCCTTGTCCCACGCGCTCCTCTGAACCCCCTGAACTGCATTCTCATTATTGATGTATGTTTGCAGCGCTTTCTTTCATTCTGAGGCGTGTCCCACCAGCACATGAAGGCCCGGGATGCTTTATTTGCTCCGTCCACATGGCTGGGGCCACCTCTCCTTTGATCAGTAAGCCCTTTACTGTGAGCGCCTTCTGACCTGAGGGGCTGGTCTTCTGTAACTACCCCAGACAACGTTCTGCTGCTGTCCGTGAGGCCATATGTCCTAAGTTCACTTCCGAGGGAGTACTGGTCTCAGTCTGGAAGCTCCACTCCTGAGACCTGTCCACCCTGTCCGCCCTGGGTGACCGAGCTTCCCGCTTCACAGCGACACGCAAAGCAGCACGGTACGACAATAGACAGGCCACTGGGGGTTAGGCCTTTAGTCAAATGAAACACTATCTTCTTGTGTAAACTTAATCGTGAATTCTGCTTTAATTAAAACTTACTTATCCCAGTTAGTGCACCTCAAGCATAGCCATTAGCTACCTGTCTGTGGGGACTTCACATGCGGCTGGGAGGCCGAACAGGCTTCAGCAATGCTTTCAGACTAGACAGACTAGGCAGAAAGGCCTGGGGGCCTACTCCCCCAAACTCACAGTGAAATTCCAGGGGATCCCACCAGTTTGATCTGCTCTGACTCAGGACCTGGCATGCCCACACCAAACCCACTTCTGCTCACACCTACACCCAGAAACACTCACAAACACATCTGCTCACACCTTACCCACATCCACATGCCTGCTCATTCTTATACCCAAGTCCACTTACACACACACCTGCACATGAATGTCCACTCATATATACACCCGCAGCCCTGTTAGCATCCCATGCATGTACACATGTGCACACCACATACATGGATGCACACATACACCATGTGCACACACACACATACACTACCTTTGCTCTGAGACCACATGACAGATGGCACAGACCACACCGTGAGGCCATCTGCCCTTCAGGGACAGGTGACCATAGATTCCTAGTCGCAGGAAGTTCACTACCTGCGGGTGACTCCACCAGCGACGACGACAGGTGTAGCCACTTGGATGATCAGTAGTCAACGGCATCCACAAAACAAGATCCAAGGTCCAAAGAGGGACTGCAAAGAGGACTGATGGAGCATGTGAGACAGAGAGATAGTGACAGAGAAAGAGACACAGAGCAGAGTGTCAGGGAGAAAGTGGGGAGAGGGCGACTGAGTGAATGAATGGAGAGACAGAGACATAGAGGTAGAGAGACAGAGTGACCCAGGAAGAGGAGAGGGAGACAGAAGGACAGAGATACAGAGACAGCATAATAGAGACACGCACACACACACACAGAAGGTGGGGGGAGAGAGAGAAAGACGCGTGATAGATAGATAGAAGAGGGCAAGACAGAGGGGAAGGGAATAAAGAGAGATTGGCTTGGTAGTCAGGGGCAGAGGTGATGGGGTCCCAGGGGTGGGGGTGAGGAGCCCCACTGAGTAGGGAGTGAGATAGAGGGATAGTGACCAGGACGAGGGCTGAGACTGGGGCCCTGCCTGTGGGAGTTCCTGTCTCTTTATAGCCTTTCACCACTGCTGGCCTTCCCAAGGCGTCCAGTCCAGCACAACTGCAGGGACAGACACTGAAGCCAGAGGACCCCGATCCAGCTCCTGGCCAGGGGGCCGCCAGGGGGCAGCAGCAGCTCCCAGACAGCCTAGGAGGCCTGAGTGGCCTCACCTCTCTCTCCATGTCTCCCTCTTCCCTTTCCCCTCCCATTCCTTCCTCCCTTCCTACTCCCTCTGTCTTTGTAACCACTTTGCTCAAAGGAAGACGAGTGGAGAGCATGAATATACCTGGAAGGGACTTGGTCCTTCTGGAGGTGGGGGTGAAAGGCCTCCCCAGGGGGAGGAGCAGGAGCATGCCCACAGTGCCTGGCAGGCATTGAGGTGGGGGGGGGGGGTAGGGATAGGCTGGGGACCAGTCCACAGGCTTGTTACCCCAAGAAGGAATCAGTGTGTGCTACTCACAGGATATGTCCACCGTCTGCTGAAGTGACCAACCACATGACAGCACTGAGAGCACCCTCTCCCCCAGGTGCTGGGTCAGCTGACCTGTGGACACAGAGCCCCCCCTGCCCCCCCCCACGGCCCCCGCTTTGATTTTGCTCTTGTTGATGGGCTGTCTTTCAGGTTGTAGGAGAAAGGCACAAGGGTGCAGAACCTAAGACCTGACCAGTTAAGTACCCTCCCACGCCCATACTTGCTGCAGCGAGCCCACATCGCTCTCCGGGGTGTGGTCCTACATAACCGAGGGAGATGACCAAGCAGCCTTCCTTCCGAGGCACAGCTGGGCAGGGTCACTCCACCAGTCCTCTAAGTAGTTCAATGCTTAAACAGCCCCCACCCCCACTGCGCCCCCACCAGAGAGGGCCTGTAAATCCCGCCCCCCTACATGCTGGGCCCCCTCTTGCTGATGTCCTGAGTCACCTGGCCTCCTCCTCAGTGGGCACAGACCATGGAGTCAGGGCCCTGGCCCTCTGTCCCCTGGCTCTTGTCCGGCCCCTCCAGGTGGGGGATCCGGCTGTCTTCCTCCTTAGATGCATTTTTCAGGCGAGTCTGGAAGGGCCCGTCCACCAGACAGCAGGAACAGGCAGTCTGGGGAAGACAGGACCGAGGTGACCCTTGGGGCTTAGGGAGGGTCTTCAAAGACCCCAGGCCGCAGACCCCCGCAGGAACTCCCCAGACCGCAGCTCCCACTGTTACCAGATTCCTGGTGGTCGGGATGGAGAGGAGGGGAAGCAGTGCAGTTTATGCTCATGGTGGTGGGATAGCTTTTCAGAAATGGCCACGTGTTGTGCGTGCGTGCACACACAGGAGCGCGTGGTCCTGACCCAGGCTTCCTAGTGGTGCGTGTGTGCACACACAGGAGCGCGTGGTCCTGACCCAGGCTTCCTAGTGGTGCGTGTGTGCACACACAGGAGCACGTGGTCCTGACCCGGGCTTCCTAGTGGGGGGACAGCCTCTTTCTCTGGTCCTGACTAGGGCCCCAGCCCAGAAAAGAGAAGCTTCTTGTCCTTGGAGTTGCTTGTCGGCCTGGGCTGCTCATCAGGCTTGAAACAGAACTGTCTGTCAAAGGGATCCAGAGGCCAGTGAGCTCATGGCCGCTAGCTCGGCCACCCCTAGGACAGGGTTCCCCCACTGACTGCCTGTCCTTTGCAGTGGCTGCCACCACAGGTCAGTCAGCTAAGCGGCTTAGGAAAGACAGGGTCTAGCTCAGAGTCAGGACGCCTGTCGACAAGGCCTCCCTCCCTGAGTGCAGGGCTGCCCTCAGCTCCTCTCCGCCATGGACAGTGGACGGACGCCTCCTCCCAGCCCCCGAGAACAGGGTCCGCCCAGCCCCACGCGGATCTTCCCTTGGTCCCTGCAGCAAAGGCTCCCCTCAGTGTGGTTTGCTCAGCACAGGCTCCTCCCAGGCCCTCAGCACAGAGTCCCCTAGGGGTCCCTAGGGTCATCTGAGTCTCCTCCACTGGGCCCCTCCTGGGCCTCTCACTGCCCTCAGGGGCCCTGTCCGAATCTTTTAGGAGGTTCACTACCTCTTCTCTCCCGCTTTTCCCTTCTCTCTCTCACCTCCCTCTGCGTCTTTCTGTCTGAAAAACCGCTGTGAGGTGGACTGCTTGTTATACCCAACTTCTTGACAAGCATGGTCCTTTCTGCCGGGTGGGGGGTGGGGAGTGGTGGGGAGGGGACGGGGAGGGAGGTGTATAAACCAGCCAGTCTCCTCTCAGTAGACCCACGGACGCTTCATTTGCATAGAGGGCCGGCTGGGTCCTGCTCACCTTATTTACATAGCCTGTCAGGGGTCACTTGGGCAGACTGTAGGGCCTGGCAGAAAGTAGGAAAGCAGGCTGCTTAGTTTGCCCAGGAAATGCCAATCAGCCTGGACTAGGTCACAAGCTCTGGGCTAGAAAATTAGGACAGAGGTGACAACTGGGAGATAGGGGTGAGGGTGGAGGTGTGGGGGTGGGACCGCTTAATTTTTTTCCCCAAAGAACCAAGGCCGAAGGCTCCTACAGGAACTGTCTGCACCACAAACTGTAGCCGACACAGTGCAACATTCGCTTTTGCCTTCGTCCTGTTTAAAACCCCGTTCGCGTTTTCCTTTGCATCTCATCTTTGGTGGACCACGGAAGGACACGCCGCCCGGTGGGTCCTGGCTCATCCTCACAACGGTTCTATGTTTGAGCCGTCGTTGCAGCCACTGTGTCTGCCCATCTCGTTGAAGGCCTTCCTCTTTTTCGCTGCCCCAAAACTTTACTGTGAAGTTCAGCACCCGGGCTATCTCCCAGGGGGAACCAGCTGGCTGCAACCCGGTGTGGTTTGTTAGGGTCCAGAGATCAGCCGCGCCTGACCTCTCTCTCTCTCACACGCACACACACACTCGTGCAGAGCAGCAAGGAGTTCAGCCACAGTAGTAGTACAGCTTAGAGCCACTTCAAAAGAAAGCTTCAGTTAGCGGCTCCCTCTCGAAGTTGAGAAGGACGCCTTAATCATAGATGATGCACTTGGCTCCAGGAGCGAAGCGCGTCCCCCTGGAGGGTTGGGAAGGGACATTGTCTAGGGAGACACTTCTAGTGTTTAAATGGCACTTTCAGAGGGGCGGGCGGCCGCTCTGCAGATGGTCAAGCAACTTTCTAACTAGTTTCCTGGTTTGTCCTTGAGTCTCATACATCGTTTCTCTACGTTTTATCTGAGCCAGTTTTATCTGAGCCCAGGCCAGAATGTTTCAGCGTTATCTCCAAATAACAGTCCTGGGGCGGGGGCTGGCCTCAAGGTTAAGGTGTTTGCCAAGCCAGTTCCCACAGAGTCCTTTGTTCATCCCCTTAACAGGCAGGCCAGACGCCCCCGTGCTGTCCCTGTTATTTCCCCAGCATGAGGTCCTTCCCCAGGGACCCGTCATGGGTTCTGGGTGTGTGCTCATCTGTTCCCAAATATTGGGAAAATGTCGTGGAGCTTTTATTACTAATTGTGCACGTATTCCCTCCCTGTCAGAGAAGGTGCTTAGTGTGTTTCACAGGTGTGTCCGTCTGTGTTCTGGCGGTGGGTCTCCATGTTTCACGGGTGTTTCAGTCTGTGTTCTGGCGGTGGATTTCCATGTTTCACGGGTGTTTCCGTCTGTGTTCTGGCGGTGGGTTTCCATGTTTCACGGGTGTGTCCGTCTGTGTTCTGGCGGTGGGTTTCCATGTTTCACGGTGTGTCCGTCTGTGTTCTGGCGGTGGGTTTCCATGTTTCACGGGTGTTTCTGTCTGTGTTCTGGCGGTGGGTCTCCATGTTTCACGGGTGTGTCAATCTGTGTTCTGGCGGTTGGTTTCCATGTTTCACGGGTGTTTCTGTCTGTGTTCTGGCGATGGGTTTCCATGTTTCACGGGTGTGTCCGTCTGTGTTCTGGCGGTGGGTCTCCATCAACTCTATTCCCTGCCAAGTGAGTGCCGCTGTGTGCCTGGACTGCCCGTGCCCTCTGCGTGCTTTTGAATTTCCTGCTTGTTCCGTCTAAGGTGGGTGCTATTGGGGCAGCATTGACCTGCTAGCTGCAAGGCCAGGGGTTCAAACTCACCAGCCACTGTGTGGGAGAGAAACGAGGCACCTGCCTACCCCCCGTGAAGATTTACTGTCAGAAACCCCGACTTGATGGCCGTGGGTTTGGTTTTGGTGTTTGGGTTTCGATCACGTACCGAGAGAATGGTATTACAATGTCTAACTATTGTTGCGCAGTTGCCTGTTTCTCCCTGTGCATCTGTCAGTGTTTGTTCCGGGTAACTAACTGTATCAACGTGTAGAACCGCCATGTCCTCTCGATGGGCACACCCCTTCATCCTCAGGAAGTCGCTCCCATTATCCCCGGCTGCCTGAGGGCAGGAGCTGAGGGGCACAGGGTTGTATAAGTTTACTGTGTGATTGAGGGGCGCAGGGTTGTGTGAGTTCACAGTGTGACTCCTGAATTGCTGTCAAGTGCTGAATTGTTTCCCCAGTTCTGGTGTTAGCGAATGAATTACGTGCTCCCGCCCACCAACTAAGTGGTGCAAATCCTGACACACACGTGCCTGTGGGGGCGGCGTGGGCCACGTGCTGGACTGTGAACCACGAGGCTGGCAGTTGGCCTGGTGGAGATTTGCAGCCGCAGGGGCCCTTTGACGTGGCCACAGGGGGTGGCGATGAGTCCGAATGGGCTCAAGGGTACTGGGTTTTCTTTCACGCTAAGGCAGCGAGATGGGCTCAAGCATGACCTTGACTGTGGATGAGGCAGGACCGGTCATGCTTCCTTCGTTCTGTGCACCCGGTCGCAATGAGTGGGCACCCACTGGATGACACCTAACAACAACATCACCCCCGGCTGGGTGTCTGAAGCCCAACCCCCTGTGAGATAGGACACAAGGAGACAGCGGGGGTGGGGGGGCATGGGGGCCCTCCTGGAGCAGTGAGAAGAAGGGCGGGGACACTGAGAAAACAAGCTGAGAGAACCTTTTCCAGAGCCAAACCCACCCAGCCCACGGCCAGCAACCCCCTAGGACACGGTAGAACTGCCCCTGTGGGCTTCATACACTGTGACTCTTCTGTTGATATGTCCTTTTATTGGGGCGCCTACAGCTCTTACAACATTCCACACGGCAATCGTACCAAGCTTATTTGTACCTATGTTGCCATCCTCATTTCCAAAGCATTTTCTACTTGTGCCCTTGGTATCAGCTTCTCTTTTTCCATTCCTCCTTGACCCTCCCACCTTTGTGAATCCTTGATCAATTATATATTGTTATTATTATTTCTTAGCTCACACTGTTCATTGTCTCCCTTCACCCACATTTCTGTTATTCGTCTCCTTTGGGGATGGGGGGCTATATATCCAACCTTGTGATGAGTCCCCCTTTCTTCCACTTCCCCTTCCCCTCATGCTATCGCTACTCCCACTATTGTTCCTAAGGGGTCTATCTGTCCTGAATTCCACGTGTCAAGAGCTCTTATCTATACCAATGTGTCTTCTCCAGTGTAGCCAGATTAGTAAGTCAGGACTGGGTCATGGAGAGCAAGCATCCAGGAACTAGAGGAATGATGTGTGATTCTTCGGTGCTATATTATACCTTGGTTGAATCATCCCTTCTTTATAACCCTTCTGTGATAGTTACATAATCTGCAATCATTTTGAGACTATTAAGAGTGAAGGGGTAGAGTTTAGGCTGTTGATCAGGTTGCAGCTCAATGACCTCGTTTGGAGGCACTAAGGAGATAAATGGCTCACTGGAGGCAGGACACACGCTCACTTCCTGCAAGACATGCCTGTTGACAAGACACATGGAGCTACACTAGAGTCTTGGAGCTGGAGGAGTTATGGGGAGACCCATGCCAGCGCTGAGATGCTTACACCACCCCTGGATCCACAAGACTTTCCACCTACTGACCTGTGATCTTCCTGCATTCAGCATCATTGCATGTGTTGTGTGAGTCTGAAGAGGAATTTATAGATTGGTATCAGACATATGCAGTAATATCAGACTTAAGGACTTGATCTGGACCAAGCTGGGGTGTTTCTCAATATTCAATTGTTCTTTTATATAAAGCTCTTTCTTATACACCTATGAGTGTCTATGAATGTGTTTCTCTAGTCAGCCCAAACTAATACAGGGGATGTCCAATTGTCTACAGATGGGCTTTGGGTCTGTACTCCAATCCCCCTTGTTCACATCCATATAGTTTGTTTTGGGTCTTTTGATACCTGATACCTGATCCCGTAGACACCTCATGATCACACAGGCTGGTGTGCTATGTGGGCTTATTTGCTTCCCTACTAGATGGCTGCTTGGTTACCTTCAAGCCTTTAAGACCCCAGACGCTATATCTTTTGATAGCCGGGCGCCATCTGCTCTCTTCACCACATTTGTTTACACACCCATTTGTCTTCCGTGATCATGCCAGGAAGGTGAGTATCAAAGAGTGCCAGGTTATCAGAACAAAGTCCATCTATCTTAATATTTCACATATAAATATATGTACATTGGCCTCTATCTCTTTCATTATAAATTAATATATTTACATATATGCATGCCTATAGTTATACCTCTATAAATAGCTTTTGCCTCCTCCTTCTTTCCTCTGTTTCCTTTCACCTTCCTCCTGTCCCACTATCATGCTCACCCTCCCTTCGGCTCTCAGTAGTTCTTCGCAAACTCCACCAGGCTGTCCCTGACAACCGGTGATCCAGGGGCCAACTGCTGCTGCACACGCAACCACACAGCACCCAGCCTGGCGTGCGCACCCCAGGGGAGTCTGCGCAGGGATGTTTCCAGAAGGTGCCCCAGGAGAGGGCTCACACAGCAGCCCCCAGGTTTCCCCCAGTGTGGCTACAGGACTCTCCCTCTAAGAATTCAGGTTGACTCTTCTAGTCTCCACCGCCCCACTTCTCATGGCGACTGAGCCCTCCCCTCTCCACCGCACCCCTGGGGATTTTTACTGTGATCCCAACTCCAGGGTAAAGTGTAGTCACCTGTGTATTAGGTAGGGTTCTCTAGTGAAACAAACCCAGGACACTTATGATTAGATAGATAGATAGGTAGATAGATAGATAGATAGATAGATAGATAGATAGATAGATAGATAGATAGATTTATACAGCAGAAAGAAATATAACAGCTAATTCGTCCACACAGCAGTACAGAGGGCTCAGTTAAACTCACAAGGGCTGATGGGTCCAAGATCAAGGAGGCAGGCAGCTGAGTCTTCCTTCAGGCAATGCAGGCAGTCCAGCCACAAGCAGCAAACAGCAGGGCAGGTCACCAACAGTCAGTACCTCAGGAGCTTAGTAAAGCTGGCCTGAATGGGATATCGAACTCAAGCAATGAAAGATGACAGGATCCACCAGCCTTAAGCTCAAGTGAGGTACACACCAGCAGCGTGGTGGCGCAGGTCTCAAAGGAACCTCAAGTTCTAGCAACACAATCCACAGATTGGCTGTCCCACAGGTAGTGTAGCTCACACGTTGAGGCAGAGAATTAGCTAAAGCTGATTCGATCACCAGAGAGCTAGAGAGAGGGGGCGGGGGACAGACCTTGCTGAGCTATTTATCTCTTTGCCCTTCAATGAAACTTATTCCTATTGACCAGGTTGGCGCAATAAACCTACCAATCACAAGCCACTTTTGCATCAGGATCTGAAGGAAGACTTGTTAACAACCTGTGACGCACAGATGACACCACCACATTGCTGAAAGTGAGGAAGACTCGACACTCTTGCAGATGAAGGTCAAGGACTGCAGATCTCACTGTGTGGACGACAACTCAATGTGAAGGAAAGAAGATTCACAATTGGAGCAGGAGGTAACATCGTGGTACATGGAGAAAAGACCAAAGTGATCCAGAATCTTGAGACCTTTGGATCCACAATCACCGCTCATGGGAGCAGCGGTCAAGTGACAAAAAGATGAGTTGTAGTGGGTAAAGCTGCTGCATCTTTAAAGTGATGGAAGCAAAGATGGTACTTTAAGTACCAAGGTGTGCCTGACCTAAGCCGTGGTGTTTTAAATTGCTTCACGTTGCTGTTGTTGTTAGGTGCTATCGAGTCGGTTCTGGCCTTAGCGACCCGTGCACAGCAGAATGAAACGCTGCATGGCCCTGCGCCATCCTCACAATAGTTCCCACGCCCGAACCCATTGTTGCAGCCACTGAGTCAGCCCATCTCCTCGAGGGCCGTCCTCCTTTTTGCTGCCCCTGTGCTTTACCAAACATGACGTCCTTCTCCAGGGGCTGGCCATTCCTGACAACAAGTCCCAAATACCTAAGACTAAGTCTCACCATCCTTGCCTCTAAGGAGCACTCTGCCCGTACCTCTTCCCAGACAGAGCAATTTGTCCTGTGAGCAGTCCAGGGTACTTTCTTTTTTTTTGGGGGGGGGTTGTATTTTTAGTATTCCAGCATCAGATGAAAAGTCCAGGGCACTTTCAAGGCTCTTCTTCTACACCACAGCTCAAGTGCACCGATTCTCTCCGGTCTTCCCTGGTCATGTCCAACTGTCACATGCATAGGAGGCAATGGAAAGCACCATGGCTTGGATCAGGCACACCTCAGTCCTCAAAGTCACATCATTGCCTTGCAATGCTGTAAAGCGGTCTTGTGGAGTGGATTTCCCTAATACAACCTCTCCTCTGATCTCTTGACTTCTGCTTCCATGAACGTTGATCGTAGATGCAAGCAAGGCAAACCCTGAACAACGCCAGCCTTTTCTCCATTTGTCATGAAGGTCCAGTTGTGGGGATTTGGGTCTTCTTGATATTGGGTTGTAATCCATATTGAAGGCTGAGATCATTGATCTTTAAAGTCCTCTTCACTTTCAGTAAGCAAGGCTGTGTCAGCCGCACCTTACAGGTTGTTAATAAACCTTCCTCCAGTCCTGATGCCACTTTCTTCTATATATAATCCAGCTTCTTTGTTGATTTGCTCAGCAAAACCCTGTCACACATCTTTCCTGATTTAAACAGTGCAGCATTCCCTCGTTCTGTTCACACAACTGCTTCCTGATCCAGATCCAAGTTCCCCATGAACACGACCTGTCTGGGAATTCCCAGCCTTCTCAAGGCTGTCCATAGTCTGCTATGATCTCCACAGCCAAATGCTTTTACAGAGTCAATGAAACACAAGGAAACCTCTTTCTGGTGGTGGTCTCTGCTTTGAGCCAAGGTCCATCTGACATCAGTAACGATATCCCTGGTTCCACGTCTCCTCTGAATCTGCCCAGAACCCCCGGAAGTGCCCTCTCAAGGTGCTGCTGAAACCGTTGGTGGAAGATCTTTGGCAACATTTTGCTTGCTTGCGAAACCAGTGATATTGTTTGATAGTTTGAGGGTTCTGCTGGGTCACCTTTCTTTGGAATGGGCACAGATATGGACCTCTTCCAGTCCGTTGGCCAAGAAGCTATCTTCCAAATTTCCCGGCATAGATGACTGAGTGCTTCCAGTGCCTCGTCAGCTTGTGGAACCATTGCGATGGATTTCCCATCCGTTCCTGGAGCCCGACTGCTTTCCGTGCGGCTTGAACTCACTCCTGCAGCAGCATCGGTCACTTCCTGGGGCATTCACTATTTTCCCACAGAATCTTTCAAGATTGCACCGCAAGGCTGGGCGTTTTCTGCAGTTCTTTCGGTTTAAGATGTGCTGAGCATCTTTCGGTTTTATCAGGCGAGACCTTAACATTTATTCCGTGATAGTATTTGTCTTCGTCTTTTTGGGCTGCCTGTTGAAATATTGTAGTCAGCTGCTCGACTTCATATGTTCCTCCACTTGCTGTATGATTAAGAGCAAGTTTCGGAGTCTCCCTGCCATTTGTTTGGACCTGTTCTTCCTTCCTGTCTTTTGCTAGCCTTTTCCTTCCTTCATGAGCGACGGTCTTAATGTCCTCCCACAACCCATTAGGCTTCGGAACATCAAATCTCTTCTTGAAATTCAAGTGGGTTACACTCCAGGTATTTTGGCTCTCGTGGACTTGTTTCAATTTTCTTCAACTTCATCCTGAACTTACACATGGGCAATTGATGCCTGTCCCACACTCAGCCTCTGGCCCGGTTTGAGCTGCTGATACTGAGCTCTCCAGCCTCTCTTCCCATGGATATCATCCATTTGATTCCTGTGGGTTCCATCTGGAGAAGTACGTGTGCACAGTTGCCTTTTGTGTTGTTGAAAACGGTATTTGTTGTGAACAAGTCATCGGTTTTACAAAACTCTATCGTGTCATCTCCAGCTTCGTTTACATCGCCAAGTCCGTATCTTCCGGCTACCGTTCCTTCCGCTCTGCTTCCAGCCTTTGCATGCCAATGGCCAATAATTACAAATTGCCTCCTGTGCATGTGAACATTGCACATTGAAGAAGGAAGGCCGGAGAAGAATCGATGCCTTCGAATTGAGGTGCCAGAGAAGAAGAGTGAAAGTACCGTGGACGGCCAAAAGAACAAACAAATCTGTCTTGGAAGAAGTACAGCCAGAATGCTCCTAGAGGCAAAAACAATGGTGAGACCTTGTCACACGTGCTTCAGACATGTTGGAGAAGCCACTCCCTGGAGGAAGACATCATGTTTGGTCAAGTGGAGGGCCTGCGACAAGATGGCCTGACACGGTGGCTGCAACAGTGGGCTCGACCATTGCAATTGGAGGCTAGCGGCGGGCTTCTGCTGTGCGCGGGCTGCTCTGAGTGCTAGCCAACTGGACAGCACCCAGCCACAGCATCTGCTTTTGCAGCCGCCCCTCCCCCACCACTGCATCATTCCAGTGGCCCACACAGGGCAGTATCGCCCACTTTGGGAAACACTGAGTTCAGGTGTTGGGCCGCTAACCACAAGGTCAGTGGTGTAACCCCACCAGCTTCTCCTTGGGAGCAAGACGAGGCTGCTGGCTCCCATGGACAGTCTCGGGAACCCTGCAAAGGGTCGCTAGTAGTCAGAACCAACTTGATGGCAGTGTCTGGTGGGTGTGTTTTCCAGCCCCCTTCACACGCCTGCCCAGCGTCCCAGCTTCCCCTCTGTGACTTGCCCGCTTAGCAAGTCTTGTCGATGATGATCTGATCTCCCTTTGCCCTTCGCGTTCTGATGCAGACACTGACTTCTCGTCGATTATAACATAGCCCTTTCCCGTGACCTAGCCATTCGCTTTACCTGAACCCAGCCCCAGGCCCACAGCCAGGGAGTCCATTGCAGCTCCTGCGGACACAGTGCTGGCCAGGGCGCTGCGGTTTCCTGCAGACAAACCAGGGTCTGCCGTGGGGTCGCTGCCATGGTCTTGTCTAAAGAGTCTTCTCCTATGTTGTCGTTAAATGCTATGGAGCCAGCCGAGGCTCACAGCGACCCGGTGTGCAGTAGCAAGACGCGCACCCTGGCCATGCCCCGTCCTCACACCCCCGTTGGCATGGGGGAGTCCGTTGCTGTAGCCATTGGTCCAACCCACCTCTTCCACGGTCTTCTTTCGCCCCGACCCTCTGTTTTCCCAGTCACAGTGTCCTTTTCCAGGGGCTGCTGCCTCCTGGTGACCTGTCCAAAGTATGTGAGACAAAGGCTCACCAACCGCACTTCTGAGGCGCCGTCTGGCTGACTTCCCGCAAACGGATTCCTTTGCTCTTCCGGCAGTGGGAGATGCTTTCAGCACGTCATTCAGATGCACGGGCATCCCCGCCTCCTGTTTCACTCTAGCGTTTTCAAATGACTGTGGAGGCACCGGAGTCGGGGCTGGTGCACCCTGAGGCCATGAGGGACTCCTTGCGCTCTCACCCGGTGAAGAGGGCTTCGGCAGCAGATTTGCTCAGTGCAGCGCCTGTTGGACTTCCTGACTGCTGCTTCCCAAGAGTGGATTGCAGGTTCAAGTCCAACGAAACCACGGAGAAAGCCAATGGCTCTTCTGTTGATCGTGAGTGCTCTGTTGGAAGACTGTAACCCGTGCTGAAGGCTGCAGTCTTTGATCTTCGTCAATGAGGTGCCTCACCATCCGCAGCAGTGCACGGCTGATTCCTTTGAGGAAGAGGTCAGGCATACACCCCCCCCCCCAACCTTCTGATCGAGTCTGACACCAATTGCTCCTGCCATGCCACTCTCTATTGGGTTCAATAATCCATTGCCATGGCCACACAGAATGTACAGAACGTCCTCACAATTAGGAAGCTTATTAGGGAATGATTGGGTTACATGTCAGGATCAGAAATGAACAGGGCACAGTTCTTCAATCAGGACGCCCTCTTCACGATGCCTGCAGGCAGGTTTTTCTCTGGCCAGGATCCTCAGATCTCTTGGGCTAGCTAGGTCCCTAGCTTGTTCAGTCACGTGTTACAAAGTTCTTTAGCTCCACGAGTTGGTGACTGGAAGCACCCACTCCACTAGCCGGCCTGACCAGAGGGTGAGCCCTCTCACTCCATGTGCACTGGGAACCTACTCACCTTCTCCTGCTGCTCTCCTGGCTCTGCTTCTTCCATGGCTGCTCCTCCCCATCTCACTGCCTTCCATGTTGTAGCCCCCTGTCTCCTGGGTCTCAGAATGTCCCAGGGCAGGGACTCTGGGGCTAAAGCACAGACTGCTTGTGTCTCTTCTAGGGGGAAGCAGGCACCACCTCTCTGCTCTGGAATTGGCTCTCTTCTAAACCTAGCAGGGCAACAAGACTGAACAACTGCTTATATGCCCCATCTGCCTGTTCCCGCCCTCTCCAGGGCATTCTGCACCTTATTTGCATTATTAGTAATTTATACAGTGCCCTTGGTAGGCTGCACGCACCTCACATGCATAGTTCCACACAGACCTTTGGTGGGAGCTAGAAAGCGTGTGCCAGAGGAATACTGTTAAGGACTTGACCGCACCAGACCATTTGTGGACCTTTTAAAATAAGAAGCTTAGAATCGTGTCATCAAAATTCAGCTGAAATTTTTACTGGAATTATATGGCATTTGTGGATTAACAGGGTGAAAATGAACATCCACCCCACATCAAGCCATTCATTCCATCTACATGTGGCATATCCATCTACTTCTTCAGATTCTACTTCACAACGTTTCACAGGACTCTACATATTTCCTCTGTGAGGTCTTGTGCATTCTTTTCCAATTCCTACACACGCCACAACTTGATTACTGCTGTGAGTTAGGTTGCATCAGACCTGGATATCTGTATTTATGCACTGCACACTTAACTGGTTGCCACCGGTGTATTTGTGTCAGCAATCACTGATTCACCCCTGGCTGCAAATGATGCTATACTCTGTGATCTCACTGAATTCTCGCATTTGTTGCAATGTGTTCACCTGAGTTGGGTGAATTTTTTTATGTAGCTATATATATACCATACAGGGTCACTATGAGCTGGAATCTATATCATCTGCAAGCAATACTAATTATATTTCTTCCCTTCCAGTCTTTATAACTTTCCCTTCTCTTTCTTTTCTTAACACTCTGTCTAGACTCTAGAGACATCGGCATTGTGCTAAACTGGTAGTGGCGGCGCCTTGGGGAACCCTTGTTTCATTCCTGATCTTCAGGAGGATGCGTCGCAAGTTTCAATGCAATTGAGTTAACCATGCAATTGACTGCATGTGGTCGAACACCCAGCCCACCGTGGCATGAACTGCAGGGGAAACACCAAGGCAGATGGTCTTGGCCCATCCAGGGCACGTGGTTCAGGCCAAGGGCACTCTGCTTCTCCCCTGTGTCTCCTTTCTGGGCCTCCTTCAAGTCCATGTGTGAACTTTCAGTGGCGACCACAACAAGACGACAGGCGAGGTGGCTTCGAGCAACACAAGTGCAGGTCGTCCAGTTCTGCAGGCAAGGAGTTGGGTCTCAAGAGGTCAGCCAGGCTATGCCTCTCATTGAAGGCTCCCCTGAAAGGCCCTTCCTCATCACTCCCTCCCAAACTCCGAACCCGAGACTGTCTTTCCATCCGGGAGTGGAGGGTGGGTTTGGACTGTGGACCTTGAGCATCGCAGCCCAACACGGAACCACGCCGCCGCCAGGGCTCCTGGAACTCCGCGACCTCTCTGGGCTTGTAGGGGTATCACTCCAGTTTCCGTGGCTGTGTTCCCTTTGACATCCAGCATGATGGGTCAGGATCCATGTGTGTCACCCAGTCATGTCTCTCAAAGGTGACCTCAGGGAATCCTTTCCATTCGAGGATTAAAAAGTGTCTCAGGTGATCATCTCAAGGCATCCTCGGGTCTCAACCAGTCCAGTGCACCTGGGCTTTTTGAAAATTTGAGTTCTGGTATACATTTTTCTCACCTTCAATCAGGGTGCATCTCTTGGAGGCCTGATCCAAAGGGTCAGGGGTGGTAGCCGGGCACCATCCAGTTCTTCTGGTCTCAGGATAGAGCTAAGAGTCTTTTGTAGGCTTTTAGCTCTATAGACTAGTTTCTCCTTTGGGGTTTTGGTCTTCTCCTGGTCCTCCTGACAAGCAGAGAGTTCACAAACTATTCTTACAATAATAGTGGGCATACACTTAATGAATGCTAGCCATTGTAAATGTCCCATTTTTCAGTGAAAAATAAAATCGGAGAACAGCTACAGCTTCACGGCCAAACTGATTCTAGGCGGATTCGGGAGGGGCACAACCAAGACAGAGATTTTTATAAGTAAAGCACATGTTTCACAGAATTCCCCAGCCAAGTGGGTCACAGGATTACTCCTAGCTGCAAAGGAAGCAGAGAAATCAAGTATTTGACTAGGATATCTGCCCCTCATGCTCATAAAACCTCAAACACCAAACTCACTGCCATCAAGCAGATGCCGGCTCAGAGCAGCCCTGTGGACACGGGAGGACAGCCCCTGTGAGTTTCTAGGGCTGCAGCTGCAGGAGTAGAAAGTCCCTCCGTGCTCCTATGCTTGCAAGTCAACAACGTCAACCATGCCAACCACTGCCATCCAGCCTGCTTCCACCCACAGCGATCCTATGGGACAGAGTAGAATTGCTCCGCAGCATTGACGGGACCGTAAGGCTCCACAGGAGCAGACTCCTCTTTCCCCCGCAGCAGGGCTGATGGGCGTGAACCACCCATTTGTTGGTGAGCAGCCAAATGCTTAACCCACAGAGCCACCAGGGCCCCTTTTGTCAGTGAAAGACATTAATAATATTCGTTTCTCCTTTCCTAAAATTGGTTTTGGAGTCAAGGTTAAGCTAATATTTCAAATAAATTGGTTATTATGAGATATGTCCCATTGGAATACTTTATAATGGCTTTCAATCACATAATAGCGATGCCTTTAAAGTGAACCAGGGACATATATAAAGCCATAGATCGACGAATGGGTGTTGGAGATCACACTCAACCGTAGCCTCAATCTAAGAACAATTCGTTCTTATGACATGGCCCTGCTCAATGCCTACTCTCATGAAGTGATCATTGACCATATGGGTGTTTTAGCAAAACGTGGTGAAAAAATCAGATGGTGCCTAGCTATCAGAAAGAATAACATCTGGGATCTTAAAGACGTGTCTCAAAATGAGCAGCCATCCAGGTGGGGTATCGGCTAGTCCCCACAGAAGGAGCACAACAGCATACGTGATCCGAGAATCGTAAGCAATAAAATCCAAATTCAGCCCCCGCCCCCCGAATCCCTTAGTCGCCTTGCTATCTCCATAGGCTCATCAACCCTGGGTTTCATATACCAGTAAATGGAAAACCTATACCACGTCAAGAGGGTGACCCCCAATGACCTTACTCCTCTGAGATACCTCTAATATGCACAAACACCAAACAAAAGAATACACCAACAATACAGGACATTTTGGAAACCAGGTCGGGTCCAGCCTGCATCACGGGGGTGGGGGGTGGGGGGTGTCTTCTGACAAAGTCTGGACTGTTTGAGTCCAGTTTACGCCTTTGATCGTCTGTACTCGTCTCTCTCGTGCACTTCCCTCCTCTCCCTCAGCTGTGGGCAGAGGGCATTCACCGGAGACTTGTTTCCTGTGCAGTTCCACCAAGGGACCTTGGGCTTCCACTGTCACCCATAGCCTTCTGCAAACCAGTCTCACACTTTACACTCCCACACGACTCTCTCCTTCGACCTCAGATCATACATTTCTTGATCCTGCGGCGACTGAAGATGAGGTGCTTCTTCCGTGTGCACTTAGTTGGCATCTCACTTTGATGGCTGCTTCTTTGGAGACAAGCCTTTGAAGACCCCAGACACTGTGGTAGCGGGGGAGGGGAGATGATGGCAAGCAGTCCGTGGAGAGAAGAAATGTTTGGAAACCGTGGTAGCAAGTGTACAATTTTGCTGGATGTGATCAAACTATGGGGTGATATATGTACCAATTACCAATTAATAATAAAATATATATGTATATAAATAACAAATCAAATCCAAACTCAGAGGAGGGAATGGTAGAACTTAAGTTCTGCACACCTGGCTGCAGATGACAGGAAAAGCCCGTTTGCAGGGTTCCCTGTGTGGATTAAGCCACTGGTGAGTTGCTTTGGACTCTGGGCTAGAGATGGGAGAGGCCTTGCTGAGAGACGGAGAGCACTGCAGGGCAGATGACTGAAATTACAGTTCCCTCTTGACCCAAGATGTCATTGCTGTATTTTTCAATATTTCCTGCTTTGTTATCGATTGCGGTTTTTCGTTGTTTCATCGCTGTTGGGCCCTTTGTTTGAATTCAGTCGTGATTTTGTGTGATCTTCTGTGTGTGAAACCCACAGTAAGTAAGCCTCTAGAGCCGACAACCGCATCAACAGACTCCCAGGGACCTGACAGGGAGGCTGGCAGGAAATGGGGGCTGACGGCAACGAGTACAAAGGAGAAAGGCCCGGGACTGAGTGAGGCGATGGTCACACAACTCATAAATCTGATTGCACTATTGAAATCGATGCTGTGTGAATTGAAGGCTAGTGAAATTGCTAAAGCATAAACTTACTAAAATTCTGAAAGAAGACAAAAGTAATCATTATGAAAAATGACTCCCCCAGAGATATTCACATATGAATCCCTAGAGCCTGCGAATGTGATGAAGCTAAGAATCTTGAGATAAAGGGATCATCATGATGGTCCGCACCCCACAAACATTTCTTCCTAAAATGCCCTTACAACAAAGGGGCAGGAGAGTTGCCATGTAGAGCAGAAGAGGCAGTGTGGCCATGGCCAACGTGGTCCAGCCGCCCTTGTGGCTCAGTGCAGCCAAGTACTAGGAACTCAAAACAATTGAGGCCTTTGACTTGTGATGCTGGTGAAGAGAGTTCGATTTCCCGTGGGCTAACAGAAGACCCAGCCCATCCATGTTGGAAGAAGTACGGCCAACAGCAGTCGCAGCAGGACACTGACAGGGAGCGGCCAGCGATTCAGGCTGGATTCAAAAGAGGACGTAAAGCAAACGCATCATTGCCAGGGTTCGGTGCCTCTTGGCTCAAAGCAGAGAACATCAGAAAGATGGTGGTCTGTGTTTTATAGACTGTGCAAGAGCACTCGACAATGTGGATCGTAATACACTGTGGGCAACCTGGAGGAGAGTGGGAATTCCACAACCCTTCATGTGCTCCGGAGGCACTTGACCAGGGGTCAAGAGGGAGTTGAGCTACCAGAACAAGGGAATACTGCACGGTTTAAAGTCAGGAAAGGTGTGCGACTTGTTTCATCTGGATGCAGAGCAAACCCTCAGAGAAGCTGGATTCTATGGAGAAGAGTGTGGCACCAGCATCGGAGGAAAGCTTGTGAACAACCTGCGATGTGCAGATGACACCGCCTTGCTTGCTGAAACTTGAGACACTTGCTGATAAAGGTCAAGGAACTCAGCCTTCAGTGTGGATGACGACTCAAGGTAGAGAAGACGCAAATCTTCACTCTGGACCAGTAGGTGACATCAGGATAAACGGAGAAAGGGTTGACGTTGTCAAGGATTTGGTCTTGCTTGGCTCCTCAATCAGTGCTCATGGAAGCAGCAGTCAAGCGATTCAAAGACGAGTTGCATTGGGTAAATCTCACACAAGACCTCTTTAGTGTTGAAGAGCAAGGATGCTACTTTGAGGACTAGGGTGAGCCTGAGCCCAGCCGTGGTGTTTCAGTCACCGCGAGTGCATGTAAAAGCTGGACGTCGAATAAATAAGGCCAATGAAGATGGATGCGTTGCACTGCGGTGCTGGAGAAGAATATGGAAAGTGCCGTGGACTGCTGACAGGACGAACCAATCTGTCCTGGAAGAAGTACGGTCGCAGGGCTCCTTGGAGGCAAACATACAAGACTTTGCCTGACATACTTAGGACACCCTGTCGGAGACATCGGTCCCTGGGGAAGGCCAGCATGCTTGGTAAAGCAGAGGGTCAGGGGAAAGAGGAAGGCCACCTGTGAGGTCACAGACATCGTGGCTACAATCAGGGGCTCAAGCGCATGGAACACCTGTGAGCATGGCGCTGGACCGCGCTGTTTCCTTCGTCACACACAGGGTTGCTGTGGGTCAGAGCGACTCTTTGGCCCCTAACAAGAACAACAACAACAGAGTCAGAATGAACCTTAGAAGAGAGGATGGTAGGGGCCATCGGAGCTGAGAAACAACAAAGCCCACATGGAAGACGCACACCAGCCTGTGTGATCATGAGGTGTCAATGGGATCAGGTATCAGGCACCAAAGACCCAGAACAAAAAAATTATATCAATGTGAATGAGGGGAAGGGTGGAGTGGAAACCCAGAGCCCATCTGAAGACAACTGGACATCCCCTCACAGAAGGGTCACCAGGAAGAGATGAGCCAGTCAGGGTGCAGTAGAGCACACATGAAACATACAACTTTCCTCTAGTTCTTTAATGCTTACCCCTTCCCCACTATCATGACCCCAGTTCTACCATTCCTGCTAGACCAGAGCACGTACATAGGTACAGATAAGAGCTTGCAACACAGGGAATCCAGGACAGATAAACCCCTCAGGAGCAATAATGAGAGTAGCAATACCAGGAGGGGAAGGGGAAGGTGGAGGGAGAAAGGGGTAAACAGATCACAATGATCTACAAATAACCCCCTCCCTCAGGGACGGACAACAGAAAAGTGAGTGAAGGGAGACAGTAGTTGGTGTGAGACATGAAAAATAATAATTTATAAATTATCAAGGGTTCATGAGGGAGGGGGGGGAGGGGGGAAATGTGCTGATACCAAGGGCTCAAGTAGAAATAAGATGCTTTGAAAATGATGATGGCAGCATATGTATAAATGTGCTTGACAGCTGTAAGAGCCCCCAATAAAATGATTATTTTTAAACATAGTATTTACTGAAAATGATTAAAGACTATTTTCTCATCAAAAAAGAAGAGCGGATGGTGGGCCTTTGCCTCCTGTACTTTGTACATATTATCAGCAGGGACAAGTCTCTGGAGAAGGACATCAGGATCCATGACAAGGAGGAAGACTCTCAATGAGATGGAGTGACATGGAGGCAGCAGCGATTAGGAGGACAGTGCAGGGCCAGGCCGTGTTTTCTTGAGTTGGCCATGGGCCTGACTCAATGGCACCTCGTGCAACAAGTGACTGAGGACCAGCTGCTGGAATGTGAGCAGCTCAACCAGGCCACACCATCCTCCCACGTGGGATTCCTCAACATGCTCCTCCCCCTGCCACAGGTTCAATACAGGTGAGCAAGGTCACCTGAACCCAGGTGTGGCAGAAGATGCAGCCGGCAGAGTGCTGGATCACGCAAGCAAATCGATCTGAGAACATCCCGTGTGCATGAGAAATCGATCTCCGTCGGGAGCGTATTGTCAGTGTGGAGCTTGTTTTAGCAATAGGTGTTACTCAGCAAACACAGAAAGCCACTGTCCACTAAAACTGCCGGGCTAGACACGCAGGTGATTGATCAACTCCCACTTTCTCCCTGCACCTCCTCATCCAATCGATCGATTATCTGCGTTTCTGCTAGAAGACATCGTTAAATATGTAATGGGCCCATTTTTAAAAGTCATACTGAGTTAGTACTCTTGGGGCTGTCTTCCCTACCCCCCAGGTCTCCCCGCCTTTCTCAGGTGTATTTGGCCAGGGTCTGGAGTGTCGGTTGGGCTGGTCTGCTGTACACCTTTCCCCGACATTTGGCCCACAGCAAGCCATTTTCCTCTCTCCGTGCCTCGTATCTCCTCATAGCTCCACTACTGCTCAAGCCTGCCTTGCTAGATCCGAGAAATGACATTGACCCTGGATATATCAAATTTCTAGTGGGTGAACTCCACCAGGAATTGATTTCTCATTGGCTACAAGGCAGGCATCCAATTTAATAGCCCCACCATCCTACCACCAGTCACAGCTATTGGTTTGAGTCCATTTGTAGAACAATATTCTCAGTTCATCAGCAGTCAGCCCTCTCGTAATGAAGTTCCCATGTTCTGTTCTACCGGTGAGTGTGTCTGTTAGCATGTTAACACCAAAGGCTTCATGCCTAGTTTTGTAGCTACACAATTTTCTCATCTCACAAGCTAATTCTCTCTCTCTCTCTCTCTCTCTCTCTCTCTCTCTCATTTCTCCTAGCATGTCTAGCCTATTGATGAACATTTGTTGTTCTGTGTAAATGTTAGCGTTGGCTGACCGCATTTCTTAGAACACCCTTTTGGGAATCGTTTTGACTTGAGTGAGCAATTTTCACAATAACTGACAGATTTCTGACACTGATGATACAGATTCCTGTTTATCTCTTTTCATGCCTTTCCATAAAGTTTTATAATTTTTAAAAAAACACGTTTGCTCACTGTGGCGTAATGATTTCCGGCTTGCCCCCAAGAGCTGTCTGCCCTTTTCTTTCAACTCTAGGCAAGGGGTCTCTAAGTCCTTGCAGCGCTCCCCAACTACGTCTAAGTGCCTGAGCCACTGAGAACTCCAGACCCCAAGGCTGGGTGAGCTTCCCTGGTTGGCAGGACGCCACGTGTACTGTCACACAAGGCTCCCTGGAAATGAGCCCTGGCCAAGGTTTTGCTGGGAGGGCAACTGCAACACCTGGAACTCTTCTGGGCTCGGCCTCCGGGGAGTCTCCCCGCTCGGGTTTCATCTGCACCCTTGCACCAGAGCAGACCATGCTATTCTCTGCTCGCTTTGCCACAGGAAGCTGATGCCTGCAGACCGCGCTGCCACCGAGTCTGTTCCGACCCATCACCACCCTACAGCACCCAGTCTAAGTGCCCCCTAGGGCTTCTGAAGCGGAGTTTCTGCAGGAGCAGTCTGCCTCGTCTTTCTTTCCTCTTCTCACTTATGGTTTTATTTAGCACCAATACAACTCGCAAATGGGCCGTCTATTCATTTTCTTCGCTGTGCAGGGTGGTGTTGGGATGGGCCACTCTGATGGCCAGCAGGCTGCTCCTTTCCCGAGGGCTTTGCAATCCGTGGAAGAAACGTGGCGAGTGGTCTCCGCACAGTGAGACGTGTTGCACATCAGCAGCTCCTCGACGCTGTGGACCAGGAACGTGCGGAAGCCGCTGGGCAGCAATGTTGGGTTTTCTTGTTGCTCTGTCACCAATGTTGGGCCTCGAGAGCTGGCCCTTGAGTCTTCTCTGCACCCCGCTGTCGACGCCTCTGGGCTTGCACCAATGGCGCTTCATCTTGACATAGTGTGGTCTGATGGGTGCCGGATGACCTTCTTGGTGCTTTTTGACAATTTTGGGTTTCACCAAGGGCCTGGAGGCAGCCATGATGCCACTGAGAGATGGCTGCCTCCTCTGTAGGCAAGGTCAAAGCCAATCTCATCGTTCTACCTTAAAGTGGCTAATGGGTTTGAACCACCAACCTTGTGGTTAGCAGGCCAATGCTGAGCCCACTAGACCACCAGAAGTTCCTCTTCATTAGCACATAAAACTCCACAACCAAACTCACTGCCACAGTGTTGATTCTGGCTAGTAGCAACTTTATATAGTATACCGGCTTTTCAAGCCTGTAGGTCTTTATGGGAGCAGACTGCCTCATTTTTCTCCCGTGGAGCAGCTGGTGGATATGAACCACTGACCTTGTACTTAGGATTGACACACACCACGAGATAGAGGATAATCACATTAGGTCACAAAATGAAGGGCAGCACATAATACCATGAGGCCTAGCTATGTCGACACCCTTTTGGGGAATAACACAATTGAATCCACAACACATGTCTTTCTGGTTGACTTAACTCTGACCCACTTTTATAAATAGTCCTTTTATTAAAATCTCTTGAAGTATCCTTCTGAGCATGGCAGCTGTTTCCTGAAGGGGCCCTGACTGATAAGACTAATTGGCACCAGAAGCAGCCCCAGAAAACAGACTATGAAATTGGATTCCTGGGCAGAGTTGCTCGTGTATTTGATGAGCCCAGGTATGAAATCCTTGCCAGGGGAAACAGAACGCTCAGAACCTGTGTCCTTCAGTAGTCCTGCAATTACTCAAACCACCACCCGTGGCGGCCTGCGGTGTAGTGCACACGGAGAGCCAAAGACTGGAGATCAAGTGACCGAGACCATTGCTACAGCAAAAGTGGCGGCTACCAAAACGATGTCGTGGATTTGCCGCTACGTCTGCAGGCTCTGGAAAGTGGACACAAAGGAAAAGGCTCATTTAAGTCATGACTATGTCAACTCCCACCAACCCAGACCACCAGGAACCCACCTGGAGCTGATAAGTCGGGAATATTACTTGATATGGCAAAGGAGAACTCTTACCAAAGTGTTTGGGCCAGGTCTAGTCTGCGCAGGCCCTTCCCCCAGCTCTCCAAGATGGGCTGCGCAGGCCCTTCCCCCAGCATCTCAAGGGCAGATCTGGACATTGCAGCCCCTTCCCTCGCATTCCAAGAAGCTGGTCTGTGAAAATCAAGATAATCTACCTCCTGACTCAGACCCTGCAGCCGCAGCACCAGGAAGCGTCCCTCCTCATCAGCACAGCCCTCTCTAACCCCCCGCCCCCCGCTGAGGAGCGCTATTTCCTAACCTAACTCATTAGGTCTCGGAACCGCCCAGCTCTTTCCCTACTCTAATAAAAGTCAGTCAACCTCACATTCTCCGTCTCATTACGTGCCTCAGTTTACCTCTCACCACGGTCTCCATAGAAAAATCAAAATGAAGCTCACTGCCATGGTGACCCTGTAGGACAGGGTGGAACTGCCCCCTGTGAGTTTGAGACAGTAAATCTTTACAGAAGTAGAAAGCCTCATCTTTCTCCCAAGGAGCCACTGTTGGTCTCAAATGGCTGACTGTGTGGGTAGTAGTCCAAGGTTCGTGAGAAAACACTAGGCAGGACTGTGTAGGTGATTATGGGTTAAGAACGTGAAGCTTTGCCCTCTGTGCTGGATGTTGTCAGGAAGCGCGGGTGCTTCTTTCGTAAATCTTATCGAGGAGGAGGGGGACAGAGATGAAAGCTAAAGCTGCAATTGGTGACATGCAGCCCTTCCTCCTGCTTGTTGAGTAGAGGCGTTTGATCATTTCTAGTGCGCGGACAACGTTCATGCTTTGCCTGTGTTCAGACACAGCTATAGAATGGTCATGCTCTGGCCCTAACCCATTATGGTCACAAAGTAGTCTCATCTGACACTGATCTTCTGTAAAATTATGCTTGATAGACCACTTCCTCCTCGCTGTGATGTCAAACCGGCTCATAGCAGTAGCAAGGCCTGGCTGTAAGCAGGCCAATTCTTTTGGTGGCAGACAAGAATGTCTACAGAGACTTGAAAGGAATGTCTTATCTCCAGTAGCTTCCGGTCCCATATGGCTGAGGTGCTTGATAGAGAACGAGGGGAATGATGAGATGGTGGAAGAGGGCTATGGTTATCAACTTGGATCTCAAAGCAGGTACAGCAATGAAGTGTAGTCACTCTACTTTCTGTTTATGACTCCTAGCAAAACTCTCTGGATAGTAAATGTTTCCATTTTGACTCCCAAGTGGTAACCGACATCACTATGAAAATATGATTTTATTGACATCACCTATGCAAACATAGCAATGGATGAAACCCTTCTGCATGGAATCACACAAGATTAAAAAAAATGGGGGGGGTCAGAACAATGAGAGTAGATGTTGAGGGGGGTTAGGGGGTGAATGTCAGGTTTTTGTTTTCTTCCATTTTCTTTCCAAATGCACTCTATGCTAAATTGCAAAACCAGTATCAGTCTTTCCTTCCTACTGAAAGAAAGTCTGCTTTTCCACCCAAGACCCTGCCTCTGCTTTTCCACCCAAGGCCCTGCCTCCTGGCAGGTGTTTCTTCTCTTTCACTAGGTCTTACAAGAACTTCTGTCCATTGGCTCTTGAGCCCAGGTGTGCTGCACAGCTTCCTTGTTGGTGCCTCTACTTGTTCTCGTGGCTTGACAGCACTTTCCTTTTGCTTGATGGACAATGTCCCATCACCTGGACAGACTTGCTTATCTATTCACCTACTGAAGGACATCTTCGTTGCTCCCCATTTGGGGCAATTAGGAACAAAGCAGTACAATGCGGTGGGTTATTTCATATGGTTCTTCTAGCCACAGCCTTGATTACTCCTACCAAACCACCTTTGCTTCCCTCATGGGTTCAAGCTAAAAGGTGGAGGGAGTTACTGATCCGATTCTACGATGGAGCTCTGATTGTTCACAGGGTGAATGGTGATTGCCATTCTGCTGAGTGTAAAACAAGCCCTCTCAGAACCAAGACAGGGGGCTTCACTACAGGCAAAAGTGAAGAGCCGGGAATGGAGTGAGTCCTCTAGACTCCACATCTGTTTTCCTGACCTCCACTTCATGGGCCTTGGTGTGACTTTACCTGCTTCCAAGCCACTGCCTTGTGGGTGAGGAGGATGCTACAGATGGAGGCCCACACTCCAGGTTTGGGAGTTACCAGCACCTATTACTGTGTGAGCTGTTTTCCCAAACGTTTGGTGAGTTCTGGGAGATGTTACTGCAGGGAATTCCAGAACACTGGGATGAGGGAATATACTGGGGGGGCAGGGGCAATAATGGTGTGAAAGTGCATTTTTGAAAAGTGTAACTTTTGGGACGTCTTTAATCTCCACCTTCTTAGGACTCGTCTTGTATGCTTTTTGCAAACAGCCATAACGTTTACGTGTAGGTTTTCATTACATATATTTTCATTTTGTTTAAGAAAATACTTAGAATGATTACAAGATTGAAGGGTAGGCCCACGCTTAGTTTTAATTAACTACCAAACCGTCTTCCCAGGTGGTTGTCCCATTTTACATTCCCACTAATAATGAACTGCCTTGGTTACTCTGTCCCTGACTGTGCCTTTGTAAAGGAGCCTAGGTTAGTCTGGGTAGACCAGAGAAACAAGCCCCGGTGGCATACTAGTCACTTACTGCAAGGTGAGAAGTTTAACCTTACCAGCACTCTGGGGGAGAAGGATGAGGACGTCTGCTCCCATAAAGACTTGAAAATCTTGGAAACCCAGAGGGGCAGTTCGATTCAGTCCTGTCCTACATGGTCACTATGTGCCTGAATCAAATCAACAGCAGTGATGAGGCACCTCTGCAGATAATCTATTAACTACGCCTGCTGCTGTTTACTGTCAAACGGGTCCCAGATCCTAGCAGCAGCACCGTCTCCTGGATCTCTGAGGCTTTGGGCGGCTGGGTCGACATTTATACTAGGAGAATGTAGACATTCCTGGGCCAAAGTGACTCTAGTCAATTCTGCTGTAGCTCAAGAAAGATGACCACTGGGCACCGACCACAAACAACGTAGAGACGAATGAACACCACGAGTTAAGGGTACAGGAGGACAAAAGCCTGGCTGCAAGGGGCTTCAGAGAGAATACCAAACCAAACTCATTGGCGCGGAGTGGATGCCGGCCCATGGCAGCGCAGAGCCCACGCTGTGGGAAGCCTCGCGTATCTCTCACAGAGCAGCTGGTGGTTTTGAACTGATGACCTTGTGGTTAGCGGCCGGATGCATAACCGCTATGCCACCTTTCACGAAGAAAGGAGAGAGAGGAAGCCAGAGGAGAGTCCATCTGTTACGAAATCGGAGACCTAGAACAGCGGCCCCAGGCTCGCGGGGACACCTTCCCTCGCTGGTCCCCGGGCCAAGTCCCACGGCCGGGCTCCGTTCTCTCCTGACCTTCCACGCCAGCCGTGTGGTGCCATCGGCCGCACTGCCCTCAGGCCCGTGTGCCGGGGAGCTCTCTCCTCCACGGGGCCCGTGGTCTCCGTCGCGCGCCGGCGTGGCGTCCTTCCTCTCGGGCTCCCGCCTCAGTGGTGGCCTCAGGGCCGCCAGCTCTCGGGGACCTGGCTCTGCCCTCGGCCGCCAGGCCTCGGGGGCGCCCCGCGTGGGCCCCACTCGTCACGCGTCGTGTCTGCAGGCGCTCCGCAGCCTTTCCCGTCCGAGCGGACCGGGCGGGCCACAGGCGGCGGGGCGAGTCCTGGGCTCGGAGCTGAAGGCACTGAGGAACCCCTGCGGCTCCCGCGTAACGCTGCGTCCGGGCATGCGCAGAACCGCACACAGGAAGCCATTTTGCGGGCCGCCGGGGTCCAGGAGAGAGTCACTGCGCATGCGCCCAGCGAAGCCCTGCGTGCCCAGGGCGGGGAGCGCCCCACCGCGGGGAGCCGGACGGGGCGGGGCCTGGGGCGCGCCTGCGCAGTGGGGGGAAGCTAGCGCCTGCGCGCAGCGCGCGGGGGCGGGCCCGCCGTCAGCTGACTGCAGCGGCGGCGGCGGCAGCGGCAGCGGCGGCGGCGGTTTCGCGGTGACAACTGTCGGCGTCGCAGCCTCGGTCGGAGGCGGAAGAACTATCCCAGCGGGTCCGCTGTGGGGTCGGAGAGGCGCGGAGCTGCCCGTAGCGCCATGGCGACCACAGTCAGCACGCAGCGCGGCCCGGTGAGGTCTCCCGGCGGGGCGGGGGCGGGGGCGCGGGCTCTCCTCAGCCGAGGCAGCGGCGTCGCCGCGGGACCTCGCCCTCCGGGGACTATCGCCCGCCTGGAACGCGGGTGGCCGCGTCCGAGGGGTAGCGGGACGAGGCCGGCTGGAGCCTCGGCGTCCGCCGGGGGCGAAAGGACCGGACCCATGAGTCCGCGGCAGGCTGGCAGGCGCCCTCAGCACCCGTGGCCCGGCTGCGGGGAAGCGTCGAGGGAAGGCCTGCCGGCGGAGAGGGCCCACCCGGTCCTCCCAGCCACGCCGAGGGAGGAGTCCTGGTTACCAGCCCCTGGCTGCCGCGGTTTTCTCAACCCCACTGCCAGCGACCCCGTAGGACGGGCTAGAACTGCCCCCGTGGGTTTCCCAGACGGACGCTCTTCCCAGGAGGAGAAAGCCTCGCCCTTCGCCTGTGGAGCGGCTGTTGGCTTTGAACTGCGGACCTTAGTGGTTAGCAGCCCAGTGCCCCCCACTCTTGGCAGCGGGGCTCCATCGTTTGCAAACCCGAGGGTGGAAACGAAGAATTTGTAAGTTCCCGCTGGCTTGGCTTGGTGTGACAGCGGCCATCCATGGCTCACCATTCTGGGTGAGGCCCAGTTCTGTACTGGATAGGTTGGCACAGCCACCGGAAGTTTCTAGCCAACAGTGGCACGCACTGTGCCTTCGGTTCCTGTGCTTTGAAGTGGCGGGCCTGGGGTCACACTGCTAGCCCCCCCCCCTCTCGAGACCTAGTACCGAGTTGGGGCTGAGGCACCCTCCCTGAGCCCGGATGTCATGGCTCCTCACCCTCAAGGGTGCATTCTTTACCCATCGTTTTTCTGAAGTTTAAAGGAAGCACTAGGTGTGGGTGAGTTTGAAGGGCTGCTTTGGGTTTTGAGACTTTTCGGAGCGGAAACATGAACTGACAGGCGTCCTCTCAGAATCAGTCTCTCAAGTCCGGCACACAGTGGTTGAGCAAGGGCTGATTCCTGGCCCTGTCACTTCTTGCTTGGCTCGAACACCTGTGACGTGTTCTCAGCCTCCTGAGGACTTCCTTCCTACACTGTAGCCTGCTTATGGCGGGGTGCTGGGGACTCTCTCATTGTGTAATCTCAGGACTGAGTTCCCTCCTCTGGAGCCTTAGTGCCCTGAGGCCCAGCCCGTCCAGGTATAGTGCCTATCTCCGTGCCTTGCGTAAGTTGGGTGTCCCAAGGTCAGTCATGCTGTCGCTGAGGTGATTAGAAGGGTCCTGAAGCCCTGTGACCACCTAAAACCGAGATGCGATGTGCTTTGTAATGAGGAACTGGGGGCCTCACAGAGGTTTGGGATGTTTCTTATGACATTTGTATCTGACGTCTCTCCATTGCATCCGGGGCTAGTGTGTCTGTAGGTAACACGTCTGCATAGATTGGTGTTTGTGTATTTGTGCATGGACTAGTTGTATCTGTGTCAGAGGTCACATGGACTGATGTCCATGTGCTGGTGCCCAGTGTTTAGATGAGAACTCGCTCTGTGGGTGGGGGCGGACCCTCCGGTGGGCCCTCCCTGAGCTGGACACTTGGTCTTCCTGGAGCCATTGTGTGGCCCTGGAAGGTGCCCCCCTCAGAGGCTGGGAGCTTGTCGTACCACTGCCGTGACTCACTGATAATCTCTTCAGCCAGTGCTGTTACTCACACTGTGCAGGGGCTGGGCAGGAAGCGGGGAGAACCAACCACCAAACGTAGTTTGTGCCATTGTGCTGTCTAGTGTGGCACAGGGACAAGGCAGTGGACCCCGAGGCACACAGGACAGTTGCCAGTGACCGTTGCCGTTGAGTTATTGGCTTAACCCTAACCTCAGGATCCGGGGCCTAACCGGGGCTGGAGCTGGAGGGAGGGCTCTTCTTGGGGCCCTCACGCCTATAACCCGAGACTTGGAGAAGGACCAGGAGTTGTTGGGTGGGCAGGAGAGGGGAGAGTCAGCCCCCAAACTGAGAGGTAACCCCAGTGGAGCTGCAAGACTGGGAGGATTAAGTGCAGGATCCCCAAGGGTCTTCATGGGTGTGGGTACTTGAATGTCTGCACAGGACATACGGACAGGCATGACCATGACCAGGCAGACCCAGCAATGTCTGTGTTGCAGATGGCGACGACCTTTGGAATTGCCAGGCAAGGGACAGCTGATCTGGGCTGCCCTGAGTTTTAGCTGGTCACCACAGTGTTCTTTTGTTGACAGGGTTGTTGTTGTTTTTTATTATTTTCTTTGGTGCTTCCCTTCCCAGTGTGCACCCACCCACTGGCCCTCGTCACGTAGAGTTGCCTGGCTCTGACCCCTCTGTAGGAACCGACATTTGGAAGGGCCTCTGGGCCATTGTTGAGTCCAGCGGAATAACTCTCACAAGGGTTCACTGACCTGGGCATTATGGAATTCTTGTTTTCCTGTCAAAGGCTTGGTGTTGCGGAGCTGTCAGGGACAGCCGTGAGGACTGCTGCGAGAGCTGGTGCTGGGAAAGGTGGCGTTTGCAAAGTGCTTACTTAGTAGGTGTTGGGAGCATGGCGCCCTGTAAGGTACCACTGGGTGGTAAGTGCCACATTCTGTGCATACATCTGATAGGGCCCACTGGACAGGCCTTAGGCTGCCAGGGAGGGCTCCTCAGCCAGAGAGCCTGGCTCTGCTGTTTGCCCGCTGTGCCCCCAGCACGGAGGACTCCCCTCAAGGCCCCCGGAGGCTGGGGAGGCGGACATTGTGGAGGAGCTCTGTTTCTTCTCCCAGTGGAGCTGTTGCGTTTTCTGTTGCTGCCATTCTTCAGGGAGGTGCCGGCGTGTTCTGGCTCAAGTCTGCTGTCGTGAACAGCCATGTTCCCGGCTGGTCTCCTCCCCTCTGAGCATTCTAGTAGTTTCGTATCATCGGCCCTCTCTCAAGGGTTCTGCCCAGTCCAGAGTGGTGAGTGGCTGTGTGACCATTGGAAAGCAACCAAGGGTTTCTGACTGGTGTGTGTGTGTGTGTGTGTGTGTGTGTGTGTGTGTGTGTGTGTGTGTGTGTGTGTGTGTGTTGCTGCCTGTGAGACGCTGCTGTTGGCATTAACTGGCAGATTCTTCCCTGGGAGTGAGGGGACCTAAGGGAAGGAATTTGGCTGGGGGGCTTCTGCCCTGGACCCATAGTCACCAGCAGCAAGAGTGTTCACAAACAGTAGGCATCCTTTCTCAGGGAGAGCAGGATGGCCAGATCCCAGTGGTGTCTTGGTTTTGGGGGAGCATCCTGTTGAGATCTGCCATCTTGGGGGCCCCCGGGAGCAGTTCTGCTCAGCCCTCTAAGGCCAGTGTGAGTTGGAAGCGACTTGATGGCAGTGGGGTTGCACCATCTGGCTGCCTTGAACCCTGGTCTGGTCTTTCCCGTTCTCCAGTTCTTTGTTTACAGGGAGAGAGAGAGGAGGCTGGAGCGGAGGCTCTGGGCCCCCGCCTGGTCCTGAGCTGCTTTGTGTGATGGGTTTCTCTTCCAGGTACAGAAAACATTCTGAGGTCCCCTAAACCAGGCAGGCTGTCCCAGACAGGGAGCAAGATCCCAGGTCTCCCTGGAACCATGTTTCCAGCTCTCTGTCACTTCCCAACTCCAAGGAGCCGCTCCTAGTCCCTGTCTCCCACATAAGGACGTGGGGTCTCTGAGCCACAGCCCAGCCTGTGAACTGACAGGGCAGGTGTGGGGATGGGGTGTTCCTTCAGATTCAGGTCCAGCATGTCTATGGTAGGGGGAGGGGGCATCCTTAAAAGGCGTGAAGATTCTAGAGGGGACCACCAGCTCCCACCTTGGTGAGTTAAACTGGTGTCAGAAGGACCCTGCCCCAGGGCAGTGCTCTCTGGGGTGGTTCCTGACTGACCAGGTGCTCATCACCTACCTGTCTGTACTGTTGCTGATCAGGAACTGCCCTGAGTGACTCCATATGGTGATCACTTGCCTACTTGTCGCAGACAAGGAGAGCTGCCCAGTCCCTGAGACGCGGTCTCCGCAGGGAAGGCAGGCCCCATGGCGCCCTTCCCCAGGAAGTCCAGTTTACACAGGCTGGGCTGTCTGGGGGTTTTCACTGGCGCTGTCTTCTAGCCAGTGGCACCCTCCACGCTTGCTTCACGTGAACTGGTCTCTGCCCTGAGACAGCCGGTCCAGTTACCTGGGGCCGGAGGGAGACTGCGCTCCTCGGTACCCAGAGTTTACAATAGCTCTTTCCCCAAAGGCAGACCTGCTACGACCTGAAGGAGAAACAGGTGTTATTTTGGCGGGGAGTCGGGGGCGGCGCAGACGTGGATGAGCCATCTGCAGACTGAGACATGAAGGAGAAACGCGTTATTTTGGGGATGGGGGGTGGTCTGCAGGCCGCTGGGAAAGCCTTTGACCTCTACCTCTTTTCTGGCACCAGTGTGGCTGCTCCAGTCTCTGCCTGGAGCCTTGGCCTGAGAGAGTCACACTGCCTTGGACTTCCATCCTCCGACCACCCATGGGTACACCAGCCTGGCATTAGCAGCTCGTGGCTGGGGTTTTAAAAAATCAAGTCTAAGTCTTTATCTTTTAACTAGAGCCTATTATACTTACCAGGGTGATGTGCATATGTGTAATATACACACAAGTGTTTAATGTTTTATTTGTCCTGTTGTCATTTTTAAAATCGTTTTATTAGGGGCGCTTACACCTCTTATCACAATCCCTACATACATCAATTGTGTAAAGCACATTTGTACATTCATTGTCCCCATCATTCTCAAAACATTTGTTCTCCACTTAAGCTCCTGGCATCAGCTCCTCACTTTCCCCTCCCTCCCCAGTCTCTCTCCTTCATGAACCCTTGATAATTTTATAAATTGTTATTTTGTCATATCTTACATTGACCGACGTCTCCCTTCACCCACTTTTCTGTTGTCCTCCCCCTAGGGAGGAGGTTATATGTAGACCCCTGTAATCGGTTAACTCAAATATTCGTGTTCTCTCCTGAGTGGGGGAATACACACTGTGTTTTCCTTCTCTTGGTGGTTACCCTACACATCTCGTCTGGAGCCTCAGGCGGGGCGGGGTCCAGTGACCCATAATGGGACCCGTTCCTGGGAGTCCAGACTGCTGCCTCAGCCCAGCACTGGTGCCTCTGTTCTCAGTGCCCTCCTGGTGGCTGTTTGTCCAGCCCTGCAAGGCTGCTCCCATGAGGGGTTGAGATCCACTCGGTCACCCTCTCCTGCTTCCCAGAACCTCAGGCCCAGTGACCTCTGCTTCAGGCTCCTGCCCTGGAGCCCCTGTGGCGGCAGAGCCTGGCAGTCTCTGTGCCCACCTCTCCTCTCCCTCCTGGAAGGCATTCCTGCTTCCTAGGACTTCCCGCTTGATGGCTCCATCCTTCCCCTTCCTTTGCCTTCCACTCTGGGAGGTCAGCTCTCCACCCTTCCTCTGTTTCTCCCCATGGGTGCTCCTTCCCTGCTCACCTGGCCTCTGTCTCTCTGTCTCTCAAGTATCCCTTTTCTGACTGAGCTTTCCTTCCGTCTCTCTCCTCTGTCTCCAGGTGCATTCTGACCAGCACCTGGTGTCACCCTGCTGCCTTTGTCCATGGAAATTTACTACACATTATTCTTCATGGTGGCCCAAACTTTGGGCCCGCTGCGCAGCCTCTGCCCCATGCCCTCCTCCATGAGTGGGGGTGATACCTTCTGAAGAGTCTTGCTTGGGGTGGGGGGTGGGGTACTGTGAACGTGCCAGCTGCCAGCTCCCGATGAACGGGTTTTGTTCGCAAACCAAAGCTTTGTCGTCTCTCCCTTTCACCCTCCACTCCAGCTGAGTCAAGGGTGCTGTGGGAGGGGCGGGGCATCTTGGCTGGAAGGCAGGGCGGTTCCTGGGCGGCTGGGTGGTTTTGTGATGGTCAGCTTGTTTGACACGTTCAGAAACCTGTCCCTGTGAGTTCTGGGGCCTGCAGCTGTGGACGGGGTGGCCCCATTCTGCCGTCACGGGATGTGGGACAATGTGCCTGCTATGCCTCCTCAGTCTGCCAGGCTGGTTCCTCTGTAGTTGGGTGGCCAATGACAACAGGCAGTGTCCCCACAAGGCTCGAATCTGCGCTCCTGAGACGACTCAGACGTGAGATGCCACCCTGGTCCAGGCCTTTTCCTGCCCCCTGGGTTCTGAGCTAAAGCCAGAGGCCTGGAACCTCAGGATGTTCCTGTGTAAGTAACAAAACGTGGGCCATTTCAGCCATGTGGGTGAGCAGGACCCACCTGAGCTGCTGCTTGAAGCTTAGCGGAACCCTCTCTCCCCATTCTGGTTCTGGTCCCCCTGGAGCTGTGTGGCCATCACTAGGGCTTCTCGAAGGTCTTCACCCCTTAGCAGGACTCCCCCCCCACACACACACACTGGTCTAGGTGCCTGTATGTTCCAGATGTCTGTGCGGGTAGGCCGCAGCCTTGTTGCTCGCCTGGCTCCGCCCTCAGCGCCTCGTCTGCAGGGCAGCCCCATCGTCGTGTGCATCAGGGCCGCTCTTCTCTGACTGCATGGGCCGCACAGGCCGTGCCAGGCTCTAGCTGAGCCTTCGCTCGCTTGCTGGGGGTAGCCCAGGAGACGGCACCTCTGCGCCAAGCAATTCCCTGGGCCCCGTGGAACCTGCCTTGGGAGATAATGCCCCAAGACCAGCCAGCCTGCAGGGCCCCTGGGACAGGACTGTGCTGCTTCTCCTGGCAACACCGGGAAACAGGCACAGGCGGCCCGACCTGGCCCTGCCTGCTCCGTGTTGCAGGGCCCAGGAGGCCTGGGTAGAGTCCCCCTGGGGCTTCTCGCCCACTAGGGCAGAGGTCACACATACACAGCAGCATGGGGGTACCATGGGGCACCCCACGTTGGGACTGTCCAAACCAGCTCTTGGGAGTCCATAGGCTGTTAACCAGCTCCCTGTGGGGGGCAGGGATGTTCTCCTGGACACGGTGGGAAGCGGCAAGGACTGCAGCCCTTCAGAAGGGTGTTGGCCAGCAGATCTGAGAGGTCTCAGCTATGTGGGTGGGTACACATGCCTGCACTGGGGGTGGCCTATGAAGCACCCTCTGGCACCAGACTGAGGCCTCTTCACTCGGCAACCACAGCTGGACCCCTAGGCATCAGGCTGGCCTTGCTGGGGACAGCACTCAGAAGTCATGGTGGCCATGGTCATTTCATCCCTGGACCACGGAGTCCATGCCAGGGCTCTGCTGGCCAGCTGCCCCCCTCCTGAGCTTCCTGGAAGGCCAGCCTGGGTCTCCTCTGCTTAAGGCAGCCAGTGGCAGTGCAGGACAGACACCAGGCACTCTAGGCCCCCTCTACAGACTACACAGCAAGTGGGGGGGGGCAGTCCCACACCTGGAGGAGGCTGAGCCCTCCTCTTCCTGAGATGAGGCCGTGGGCCAGCAGCCTCACATAGTGCCCGCCCCCCGGCAGGTGTACCTGGGAGAGCTTCCGAAGGACTTCCTGCGTGTCACACCCACACAGCAGCAGCAGCAGATCCAGCTGGACGCCCAGGCCGCGCAGCAGCTGCAGTACGGCGGGGCCCTGGGCACCGTGGGCCGCCTCAGCATCACGGTCGTGCAGGTGGGCTGGGAGGGGCTGCGGAAGAGGGGCACAGCATCACAGAGCTTGTCCTTCTGCACCCCGTTGTTGACGGGCACCCGGCCTAAGGTTGAGAAAGGAACCTGCAGACAGCCCTGGCCGTCATCCGGGCTTCTGCCAGAAGTAAACGGGACAGTTAGTGTTCAGCATCTCACAGGCCATCCCCAGGTCACACCCCGGGCAAGAGGAGGGTGGCACCGGGTCAGGCGCAGCTGGCTCACTTCAGAGCGACACCGTGTGGCTGGGGAGGTCGGGTGGCCAGGTATGAGGGCTTCTGCCACAAAGACTGTCCATCGCGCTGGGAACAGGCATCTCAGGGGGAGAGGGTCATCTCCCTCCTGGTCCAGCACGTGCCCCTTCAGCTGATGGTCTCTGCACACTCTTCTGCTTCCCACTGCTGCCTCCTCCCCCAGGGAAGCCTCCGTTCTTCCTGCACAGTACGCCACCTCCGGGCGAGTGGGGGCACTTCAGGGCACCTGTACCCAACCATGGAGGCCAGGAGGGGTTTCCCTTCCCCTTCGATGACCCTGCCTGCAGAGCCCCACCTCCTTCCTGATCACGAGTCTTTCCTCCTGGCTTTCCCAGGGGCAGTGCCCCCATCTTCCACCCGTTTCTTTTTTTCAACGGGTGAACAGCTCATGTTCATGGGCTCTGGGCAGCACTTGGTGCTGGGACAGCCCCCAGTTCCAGACTAGGGTAGGCAGAGCACCATTTGGGGACCTGACCAGACTAGCAGGCATTGCAGAAGTGCTGGGTCCGAGACAAGACTCTTGTTGGGCCGAGTCCTGCTTCCTGGTCTCTGCAGGTGGACACTCTGTCTGAGAAGCTCACACCTAGACCTCTTCTCTGGCCCCATCTCACACACCAGTCCCTCCACATGGCGCATGGTGGTGCCTCCCTGACAGGCCCCGCTATCCTTGAGCCCAGGGAAGCTGCCAGGCACTCCCGCCCTAGAAGGGCAGAGTGAGGCCAAACGTCCCCCAACTCAGTGCTGCAGGTCTGCCCCACACCCCGTATGCTCTGTCCAGGCCCCGAGCAGTGGGCATCAGAAGTCCCATCTCCCGAGGCTCATAGACCCACCCTGTGCTCACTCTGCTTCCCTTGAAGGCCAAGCTGGCCAAGAACTACGGGGTGACCCGCATGGACCCCTACTGCCGCATACGCCTGGGCTATGCCGTGTACGAGACCCCGACAGCACACAATGGCGCCAAGAACCCGCGCTGGAACAAGGTCATCCAGTGCACGGTGCCCCCAGGCGTGGACTCCTTCTACCTCGAGATCTTCGATGAGGTGAGCGCCGTGGCTGGCTCAGCGGGGGGCTGCCCCCACCCTGGTGCGTGTCCCTGTGGGGCTGGGGAAGGCAGCTTGGCCCAGTGACCAACAGGAGCTCCCTGGGGCGACAAGAGTGGCCTGTCCAGGGTGTTGGCCATGCCCTGTGACAGCCTGGTGGGGCCTGTGTGTGCACACAGCAGGCTGCCTACCGATGGTCAGGGCAGATGGCAGGATTACCCACCCAGCCCCTCATGGTCCCTGCTTCGTGGCCATCTGCATCACTGGGAGTCTGCCCAGGGGCGCGGTGGGCCTCCTGCTCTGCGCCCAGATGTTGGGGCTGACTGGGGTGCAGTAATTGGGACCATGGGAGTCAGCAAGGCAAGGTGGGGTGAGGCAGGAGCTCCCAGTGGCCTCCCCCTGCCCATGACTGGAAGACAGGTGGGGGCGAGTGGATGTGGCCTGTGAGCAGGGCTCAACAGGGCTTGCAGAGTGGCCTTCCGCAGCCTTGGGGGCTCGGTGCGGTGACGCAGAGGTGGGGTACACAGCGATACATTGCCGTCCTCCCAGAGAGCCTTCTCCATGGATGACCGCATCGCCTGGACACACGTCACCATCCCCGAGTCCCTCCGGCAAGGCCGAGTGGAAGATGAGTGGTACAGCCTCAGCGGGCGGCAGGGGGACGACAAGGAGGGCATGATCAACCTGGTCCTGTCCTACACGGTGAGGGGCATGGCGACACTGGGCGGGTTAATGGTGTGGGGAGGGGGCGGCTGTGGTAATAGGTAGACCCAGATTTACAGTTGATAGTGAGTGCAGACCATAGGCTGTTAGTCATCCACGTGGTCTGAGCCAGAACTGAGCAGAAGGGGGACTCTGGGTTCCCAGTGCCCACAGCCACATGTGGTGGGGTGAGACCAGCATGTGGCCACCTCCCCCATGACCCTGTCCCTCTGTTGCAGGCACTGCCCGCCGCCATGATGGCACCACCACAGCCCGTGGTCTTGCTGCCCACCGTGTACCAGCAGGGCGTCGGCTACGTGCCCATCACAGGTGGGCGAACCTTGCCCCCGCCCCCACATCCTAGGTGCCCCCAGGTCAGAGCACAGCCAGTGAGTGAGGTGGACTGGGTCGTAAGCATTGCCTGTGATAGTTGTTTGTGGGGACGCCCTGCTCTCTCACTTCATCTCTATGGTGTTTCAAAGCCCTCAGCCTGTGTTATCCGTCTGAGAGTTGTCGGTGGCAGGAGGAGGTGGTGGGGTGGTTAGGGCCTCACAGGTAGAACCACTGGCTTGTGCTGACGCAGTCCTCTGCCATCAGGGATGCCTGCTGTCTGCAGCCCTGGCATGGTGCCTGTGGCCATGGCCCCACCAGCTACCCCTGCCCAGCCCCGCTACACTGAGGAAGACCTGCGGGCTATCCAGGACATGTTCCCCAACATGGACACGGAGGTGATCCGCTCAGTGCTGGAGGCCCAGCGAGGCAGCAAGGATGCTGCCATCAACTCCCTGCTGCAGATGGGCGAGGAGTCCTAGGGCTGCCCCCCCCCCAAACACACACATACACACACACAGGCAGGCCCCAGAGACTGTCCATAAACCCACATGACAGCACGCGGACTGCCCCTCCTTCCTGGCTGCATGCCACCCGCCTAGTGCCCCTGGTCACTGGGTGCATGTGGGCTGTGGATGCTTGGTGACTGGGTCTAGAAGGGCGTGGGAGGGGTGCTTTTCTTCTTTGTCCTGTGCTGGGGCCAAGGGTGGGGCAGTTTCTGGCACTCGCTCGTGTTGCGCCCTGGCCAGGTTTCTGGTCCTCGCAGCCTGCTGGCCTGCGGGGACATGTGCATAGCCTTCTGATATAGGGACCAGCATTTGAGTGTCTGTCTTGGTTGGGGCAGACCTATTTCCAAACTGTAACCTGGCACTCACCCCCTTTCCTGTCTTTGGGAGACCTGGCCTCCACTCCTCCCTCTTGTCCTTTAGAACCAGGTGGTAAGCCCTGCCTGGTATCCCTTCCCTGTCTGGTCTGGCCCAGGAGTGCATGGGCGGGAGGGGCGGAACAGCAAGGGGCCTCTCTGCAGTGAGTGCCTGATGAAGAGGAAGAGACAGTAGCTGGTCAGCATGTGTCCATTAAAGGGTCTCGGCCCTGCCAGCCCACCACTGACGTCTGTGTGGCTTCTGTGCGCCGGGCCCTACACTCAGGGTGGCAGACTGGCAACTCGGGGATCCGGCCCTCTGCGCCCTTCCCCTTCCACTCCTACCCTTCCCTGCGCCTGCAGGTCAAGGTGTGAGCCCCTGCTGTTGAAAATACTTATTTTCATAAGGCTGGAGGGGCATGGGGTGGGGCCGCTTGGTCACGGGGGACAAGGGTGAGGCATACAGAGAAGCTGACATGATGGGCAGCTCCAGTAGCCATGGTGGCAGGCGGGGGACTTTGGGGACTGGCTGGTGAGTGAGAGGAAAGCGGCTTGGAGGGTGCCAGTGGGGTGGGCGGGGCAGTTCCTGTGTTCACTGGCCTGTGGGTCATCGTCGGGCCTGCTGGGCCCAGGAGCGGGCGCCATGTGGGCTTGGGCTCAATCCTCGAACCCTCTGCTGCCTCCTTCACAAACACATTGTTCCTTAGTCGGTGAAGGCTCCACTTCGTGAGGTGAGCTGCAGCGCCCCGTGTGCACGTTCTCTCCAGAGTCCCTCCCCGTGGACACCCAGCACTCCTGCCAACGCCCTCTGTCCTGCTGCATTCTCCCCCAGCCGGCGTGACACTTGATCAATTGATCGCTTTGACAGTGGGGCCACGTTGACCTGCTGCCACTGCCGCCTCACTTTGGATTGCAGACACGGCAGGAGGCTGAGTCCCCGGCCCCTCCCCAGAGGTCCCTGCGCTGGGTGAGGGGCAGAAGGAGTGGCAGCATTGGGGCAGCCCCCTGTGTGGCTGACTATCCTGGCTCAGGTCCAGACTTCTCCTGCATTGTAAACTATATTATAATTTAACAAAGACCCACATACAGAGAATTAAAGTCTTCAGGGGAAAGTTGGCCATGGTGGTTCCTGCGTGTTTGTTAACTTTGCTTGTAGTATCCACACCAGACCCTGCCATTGAGTCGATTCTGACTCAGTGGCCCTCCTGGGCTCGCTGCTGTGCTGTCCCCACAGACAGCAGCCTCACCAGCCCCACACAGGAGGCTGGTGGTGTCTCCCGGCCTGTGCTTGGGCGGCCGTGCCACCAGGCAGCCCGGGGTGAACAGGTTTGCAGCAGCACAGCCCTCTGATGAGCCAGACCTAGAAACCCAAAACTAGATCCCCAAAGTCTGGGAGGGGAGGCTGGCTGGTGGCCTTGTGGTTACAATCTTGAGGACCCCTGCCCCGCTCAGGGGCCTCGGCAGGGGCTTCAGGTGTGAGGATCCAGTCAGGTCAGGAGGTAAACAGACAGGTGGACTTCAGCCCTTTGCTGGGGAAAGAAGGTCACTAGAACTGGATGTGAGTGGGGCCAAGAAACGGATGACAACATCCCCAATGGGCAGCCTCAAAGAGGGGCCAGGCCAGGCAGCGTCTCCTTGTAGAGGCGCCAGGACCCTGGGCTCCCAGCAGCCAAGACAGGCCACAGTGTCTATTGTCACTGTGTTGGTGAGCCTTCCAGGCCACGTCTCCCGGGAGCGGGAATAGAATGTGGCTTCCGAGCAGCATCTGAAGGGGCCTTGGAGCCAGTGCCCGTCTGCAGACCTTCCCTGCAGTGCTGCTGACTGGCTGGTACGAGGTCACCCCGGGATTGGCCTGGGTGGAGCGTGTGGGCCGTGTGCAGACGGCTTTGAGTGCTCTTGTCTCTGCTCTCGGCCTGTCACCTCGCCTGCAGGCTCACAGATTCAGGCAAGCTCGAGGAGACCCTGCCACAGGGAGGGTCAGCACCACCCCGCACGCCTGTCTTCAGTGACAAGTTAGCGTGAGCCCGTCTGCAGGCCCAGAGCATCCTAGCAGTGGTGAGTCTGCTCCCCAGAGGCCTCCTGTGTTGCCACGAGAGAGCTGGGGCCGGGAGCCAGCGGCCGTGGGGCAGACTAACAGACCCTTGCTTCTGAAAAGCCCATGACGTGCCAAGGTGCTGGAGGCTCCACAGAGAGCCTGAGCATCCAGACCAGGGCTCAGCTCACAGTGGCAAGTCCCCAGGACGCCACAGAAGAGGTGGGAGAGATGTCATGCGGTGCCTGCTGGCTCCCTGCCAGGCCGTACACGAAGTGGCTCATGCAGGATCACAGGTGCTGGAGCCTACACAGCACTTGGCATCAGCCACCTTGCCAGTGGTGCCCGAGAGCACCAAGCCCGGTTTCCAATCTGAACCTTAGCCGCCACAGCTGGCAGGAAGCAGGTGCACGGTCTTCTGGGTTAACGCAGCCGACACGCACTTAGGTTTGAAAACGCCCAGGCCGCACGGCGAGCAGGCGTGTGCCGACAACCCAGACTGGTTTGAGGGAAAGCTGGGCGTCCCGGCAGCCACGTGAGGAGGCGGCAGCGGCTGCTGTGCTAGCAGTGTTCTGCCCTCTAAGAACAAGCCAAACCGCTCTCAGGGTCCGACTCCGAGACCCCACCGAGGGCTGACGGCACCGGACAGTCCCACCGCACTCCTCCCCTGCAGGGCAAACCACCCACTGTGTGCTTGGCAGTCCTGTGTCTAACCCACAGGCTCCTAGATGCAAAACTCGGAGCTCGCCACCAGGGCTGCTTGGGCATGTCTGGAGACGTGTCCAGTTGTCCAGGCAAAGGATAAGGTAGGGACAGGGGAGGAGCACCTGCTGAGTGCTGAACATCTTCATGACCCAGGGCCCCCTGACCTCAGATGCATGCTGTCCCTGAGAAGCGTTCTCTGAGTAAGAGCAGGGGTGCACGCCATAGGAACTTGGGGGCCACCAAGTCTAGATCTCAAGGAGCATGCTAAGATGTGCCCCCCCCCAACCGTTAAATGGCACAACTGCACCTCACAAAGGCCCGTGCATGCACACCCACTCCCTAGATCCCAAAAGCAAATGCCAAGGCAGGCAGGACTCTGCAAACCACTTGCTGCATGCATGGCCCGCAGACCCCAGGCGGCCCCCCTGAGCCTGTGCAGTGGACATCCTGGATCCGGTGGCCAGGGCAGGGCACGTTCATGTCTGCGGCTCTTCTCTTCCAGGTCATCTCCAAAGCCTGGCCTTCAGCTGCTGCTTCCTGTGGCCGCCTTACTGCGGACAAACAGCAGAGGTGGGGCTTAGAGAGCAGATAGGCAGGAGGCTCCAAGTGCAGAGAGGGGCCCTGGCCCTGGGGCTCCAGGGAGACAGTGGCCGCCCAGAAGCTGCCCTCCTGCCTGTGACTCCGTCTGGGCCACCCATCGATTGCTTCCAAGGCAGACCCTCCTACTTGGCAGGGGTCTCCTTGATGTAACAAAAAGTGATTTCCAAACAAGATGGCAACCGTAGGTCCAGAGCTAAGGAGTCACAACACATTTTTGGGGACAGACCACCCTGCACCTCAGTTTACATTTAAAATCTGAGGCCCTCAAATGCTGGAACAAGGTCAGGCCCCCAGGAGTTGGCTTCCCCTCGCTTCCTTAGTTTGAGCACAGGGCGCAAGTGGGTGCCACCCTTCCACGGCCAGCACCTCGGGGTGTCCACTGGACTCGGTTGGCGTGAAGGTGGGGCAGTCACGGGCTTGCCAGCCACCTCGCGGATCACCTTGTGGTCATCACGCCTGAGAATTGGCTCACGGGAACTTTTCCTCGGCTGCTTGTGTGAAAAACACCCAGCTCATGAGTGCCCCGGCAACTGGCCCCGCGTGTGCGCCCACCCAGCAGGTGGTTTTGTGGGGACCATTAAATTTAACAGAAGATGAAACGCCCCCTCTCCACCCATTTGTAATCTTGTCATTAAGGGACACTTACTGGATACTGGTGACCTATATGGGATGCCCAAATTAAAGCAATAAACCTCATCCAGGAGAAAATGAGGAAAATAGATCAACTGAGAACACAGATGCCATTGTTGGCTCGTGAGGGAGGAAATACTGCCGGGTCTCCCCCCCTGGACAGGTGGAGCAGGGCGGTGGTGCTTCCTGCAGTCGCTGGGGCTGGTGGACTGGGAGTGGACCCCACGATGCTGCCCCTCCTTTCTATTGTCATATTGGGTGAGGGTGCCCCAACAGCATCATGAGGGAATGGGGGTGCAGACCACACCCCGACACTATCAGAGGGGGTGATGACAAAGGGGCGGCACGGCAGGGGCGTTGTGCCAGGCTGGGCTGTTCTGAGAAGCAAGCCAGTGGCACTTGGATGGGCAAGAACGCTTTAGATCACGACACAGTTGTCCATCAAGAAGGCGTCCCAGCCCTGCCCCAACTCCAGCCCTGAGCCTGATGTTGGCGGAGTCCTCCTCAGACCCCGCCCCGCCCCCATAGCCGCAGCCAGATGATACAGAAAGGTGAAGTGAGGAACAGGGAGGTCACATGTCCGTGGGTGCAGAGCTGCCTGGCTTCAAATTCAGGGGAATGTGGCCCACACGGGGCCTCCTCTGGCGGTTGACGCAGAGCCCAAGCAAGCAGGAGGGTGAAGGGTGAGAGATCCCATACCTTGTAACTGACGTCCACCACTGGGCAGAGAGGAGGGTTGCCTTTTGAGCAATAGGATAGCTGTGGGAGCCGTGGAGGCAGGGTGAGCCTGGCTACTCCACCCCTGGGGGCCAGTATTCACTGGCCAGCCCCACACACAAGAGGGCAGGGGGTGACACCATAAGTTGCCACATGAGGTACCACTGCTAGTTAGAAACACACTCCCACTCCAGTATGACTGCCCATCAACCACTCATCCCTTCAGGACCCGGTTTCCAGCAGTCATGTTCACAGGTACCAGGGTTCAGGGTCCCAGCACAATGTGGGAGGGACAGTCTTCTGTTCTCACACTTTATGTCCTTCCTACAGGCAAAATACACTTCTCCCATCCAAGCTTCCCTGAAGCTTTAGCCTGTTTCAGCATCATCTCACCTGAATTAGTTCTGGGCGAGATTCTGGGGCAAGTCCACATGTGTATCTGAGACACCTAAAGTGTGAATTATCTGCAAGCATGGGTGACCCCAGGTGGCCAGGAGGCTTGAAAACACTAGCTTGTGGATGAATATCCATCCAGACTCTGGGTGGCAGCAGCCCGTCTCCTAGCACACAGGAGGCAGTCCTGCCCCTTGCCGGTAGCCCTGCTGCCTTCTGGCCTGCTCTCTGGATTACATGACAGGCATTTGAGGCCAAATAGCTCCACCAGCCAGTTTCCAGCCAGCAGAACCCCAGGGGCTCAGCAGCCTTGCTTCATTTTGTCCTGTCTCTGTCCCCCTTCCGCATTAGCGGGTGCCATTTTTGCTGAGATGGTTAATTGATTGGACCCATCAGTCTGGCCTCATCTCTGTAGCAAATGGGCCATCCAGCCACACCCTGGGAGTCCCCCTCAGCACACACTCGCTCAATGGCTGTGTTGTGCACAGGCAGAGAGCTTTCTAAATCTCCAAGTCCCGGATCCTTTTTGCAAAGTTCATTCTGTAATTTATCTCTCTCTGCCCTAGAAATCCCTTCAGCTAGATACCCAAGTTCATGACCCACAAGGTCGCACAACCTGGGAGGATTACATTGTATCAATGCAAATCACATCAGACGTCCCTAGATCAGTCTCCAGTGCCCTGCCTGCCCTTTTTTTTACTGTCATTTGGAAAAATTTTTGCCTGGAATTTTTTGTCCATAGCATCAAAAAAGCCTCACGTTAGCACAAAAGGAGTTTTAGACCAGATAAATGCGTGCCACAGGACCCCCCCATCCCCCTGTGCGCGTACACACACATATTGACCAGTTTTGAGATAAGCAGTGGCTAGGAACACCTCAGCCGGAGGACTGCAAACATTGGGAATTCTCCCCCAAACGTTCCCACTTTGAGGAACTGAACTGCGCGTGTCAACGATTGATCATCCTTCCCTGCTGGTGTTGCTTGTTTTTAGAATCAGCCACTTTACAACTTTTCTCTCTCTCTCTCTCTCTTTCTGGTCACCGGGGGGGGGGGGGGGGGGTTGTGTCTGGGGAAGTGTATCCTATTCTCCACCTGGAAACCAGCAATTCCCTTTAAAAACTGCTGCGTGGCCTTTAAGGGCCACTTTCCCTTGGGGGCTCTGTGGTGCCCGGGGGGCATTCAGCCAGCCTGGATCCCCACTGTGCTGCCCACCTGACATGTGGTCTTGAATGAGCCATGCCTTCCCTTTGTGGCTCAGGTTCACTCTTTGTAAATTGGGGGGAATCAATGCGTGTCATGGGGGACCCTGGCCAGGAGCAGATGAGCTAACCCGGGCCCTTGGGAAACACACCACATGTGGGTGGTGCAGGGCCTGCCAGGTAGAAAAGATCTTAAACCGTGATAGTGGGTTTAGACGGAGGTTTGGGAACCCCACTGCTTTGCATGGAGCTAAACAAAGACCCAGACTGGGGGGCCACCTGGCCAGAGAACCTTCAGGAGGTCAGGCCAGTGGCGACCGGTGACTGAGGAGCGGCAGCCCAACCTGACCCCGCTGCAGTGTGCCTGCTGTCTTCCCAGCCTGCTGGAACCGTCACTGACCCTACCGGAGGCTGCCTGCTCTGACCAGACCACAGCCAGGAGGGCAGGGGAGGCCTGCTTCCCCTGAGCTGGAGACCCCCAGGCAGAGGATAGCAGGGCAGGAGCTCTGTAAGCGGGAGAGAGCACCAGGCCAGGGCTCTAGCTGCCTGACCTGGTTGGTAGGGAGCCAGTCAGAGGCAAGAGCAGGCCAGGGGGCCCCAGGGGTCCTCCCTACCCTTTGCCATTTTTTCTTCCCTAGCTCACAACCCACTCCACTTCCGCAGGGCCCCTCTCCCCTGAGTTCAGTGCATGCTGGGAGCTTCCAGGGACAATGGAATTGTCCTTGTCTGGCCAGAGCCCCAACCACCCTCAGCCCCACCCGACACCAAATCACCTATAGCCTCCCACCCCTTCCCAGGGCAGAGACAGGAAGGAGAAAGAAGTGCCAATTATTGAGTTGTCCTGGAAGAAACTGGGCCACTAGGGGAGTGGCTTCGCCTGTGGGCACTGACTCTGGGGGTACCGGCCACGTGCCACCCCACCTGGCCCAAGAACATGCTGCTTGCTTCCTGCTTGGACTCAGACTGGTGTGTGCGGGGCTCTTTCTCTCTCCAAACCCACTTCCTTTACAAGCCCCTGAGTTTAAGGCCCCTCTTTCCCTGCCCACCCAACACCTACAGCCCAAGGCTGACCTGGGGGTCCTCAAGTGGACTGGAGTGAATGAGGAACCTCACCCCCACCTGCCTGCCACTCCCTCCTCTGTCCCTGCAGGGTCCAACACAAGCCCTGTGGGGTCCGGTCCAGCTGGGTGGGGAGGAGGGTCACGGTGGCAGGAAAAGACACCAGGACTAGGGGACATGGGAGATGCTGACATTTATTTGCAAAAGACACATGGTGGAGAGGGGATGCTCCAGCCAGGTCCTCTGGGGCCCTTGCCACAGGGGCCCCTGCAGCATATACCCCTCAGGCCACTGGCAGGGGCAGGTGTGCCCATGCCTGGGGAAGCCTCCAGGCTGGCAGGGAAGTCCCCATGGCGCCAGCTCCAGCAGGCAGGAGGTGGGAGCCAGGCCGTCAGGCCAATCCTGGGTTGTCAGTGTCGGGATAGTCTTCTGCCAGCACATGCTCCTTGGAGGATGCCTGGAGCAGGCAGGCGGGGCCACAGCCGCACTGGTCCACGTGCAGGTAGCTGTGCGTGACCCGAGTGCCGTTGGCACACCGCAGGGTAACCTCTTCCATGTGAGTCTTGGTTTCCTGGCAGCAGGCGCAGTGGCGATCCATGACCTGAGCCCCCATCAAGTACCTGCGCACCGGAAGCTCATCTCACGGGCCGCTCGCACCAGCCCCCCCCTCCCCCCGCCCCAGGTCCTCCCTCCACGCCCTCCATCTGCCAGGCACCGTTCCCACGGGTCCTCCCTCCGCGCCCCGCGCCAACTGCATCTGCCCAGGCGCTCGCTCAGAGTCTGCACGGAAGGGACAAGGTGGCTCTTCCGGAGGGAGGGAGAGGCCTGGGGAGGGAGGGACGCTGGGCCCAGCTGGGGCGGGGTCTCACTCACTTGGACATCCCTTGGCAGACGCCCTCGCAGTAGGTGTAGCCCACCGTGCTCTCCGACTCGCAGTCCCTGAAGCGCAGAGTAGTGGCGTTCACACGCACATGGCACCGATCTGAGGGGCGCGGCAAGGAGGCTGCTTACTGCCCAGAGCGACTTCGTGGCCCGCCGGCCCGGCCCTGCTGCAGCCAGCCCCCGGGGGAAGGCGCCCTGCGGGGCGTCGGGGTCCGAGATAGGGGCTGGGCAGGTAGCGGCTCCCACTCACCTGATTCTTCCTCGCAGGTGAAGCAGCAGCCTACTTTCCGGAGGACCCCCTGCAGGGCGAGGAGGGGGGGCTCGGTGAGGGAGGCGGGCGCTGTGGCGGGGGCGGGTTTTCCCTGGAAGGTGACCTTTGGGCGCTAGAGGTGGGGCAGGCTGGTCCCAAGGCGCGCCAAGGGCGGGCTTCCAGGAGAGGCCATGCAGGGCGGGAGTGGTCGTCCCGGGAGCCGGAATCCAGGAATAAGGCGGCATGGATTTGGCTCTGGGGGCCCAGCGGACACAGGTGGAGGAGGGGAGGGGAAGAGGGCGGGGCCTTCAGGGGCGGAGCGCTCGCACCTTGCAGTAGGACACGTTGGGGCACTGCACAAACTCGGGGACCAGCAGGAAGCTCAGGTTTTCCTGAAAGCAGCGGTACTTCGTGCAGTTGTCCGCGGAGGAGCTGATCCAGGTGTCGCTGGGCTGAAATGCGGGTGAGGGGGCAGAGGCCGAGGGGACCGGGGTTATCTCATGGGCCTGCGCAGGGCCTGCGAGCCCGTCTCTGCCTAGCCCACTGCCCCGAGGTTACCTGAAGGAGCTGCCCATTGGGCAGGAGGCAGTGGGTCTGCACGCATTCCCCGCAGCACTTGTCGGGCCTCTCCCTGTACTCGGAGCCCTGCCCGGGGACAGAGATTGGGGTGCCGGAACGGGGCGGTTAGGTCCTCCTCTGTGTAGACCCATTGGGGCTGGGCCTCTGTCCACCCCCCACCCCACAACCGCTCCGCTTTTTCCTGACCTCCCTGGTCCCCAGGGTCTGGTCTGTGGCATTCAGAGCTGGGAATGCCCTCAGCCTGTCTGTGTGGGCCCCCCTCGACAGACACTGCTGAGGCCAGACTGCACACAGAAGGTTCTTACTGAAAACTCAGCCCCATCCTCCCAGGGCAGCCTCTGCAGGGGACTCTGGACCCGGGACCCACCAGGGGGCAGGTGGTATTGCAAGTGTCCTGTCTACAATCCACAATGGGGGCAAGCTGGGCATCCACGGCCAGGCAGGTGCACGTGTGGCAGGGTACATCCCCCCGGAAGACGGCGTTGATCTGCGAGGGCGCAGAGAGTGACACTGAAGGGCGAGGGGTAGCCAAGGCCAGGGCCCAGCCCATCAAAGCTGACCCATGCCCATGCTAGAGGAGCTGCAGATCCCCAAACCCAGCGTGGCAGCTGGTGTCTGGGGCAGAGCCCTACTAGCTGTCCCCCAAAGCCGCCACCCCATGTCCCTCTGTGCCCCAACAGGCACAGAGTGTGGGCAGGAGTCCCTCTGCTTCTCTGCTGTGTGGCAGAAAGGGTCGTCAGTCAAAAAGAGAAGGACTCGGGGAGACCCCGTGATGGGGGTGGGGGTGTCCCGCATGCCCACCCACCCCTTGGACAGAGCTCAGTGCTGGGTGGGGAGCAGGTGCCCTTCCCTGTGGGAGGAGCTAGAGCTGCATCTCACCCCGTATTGGATCCCCTTGTAGACACAGGTCTCGGGTTCTGGAAGGGAGAACAAACAGAGTGCAGTGCAAGCCCAAGAGCTCAGAGGTCCAGCCCCACCATCAGAGGGGCACCTAATGTCCCCCGTCCTGCCCAGCTAGGCCCTGCTCAACGACCCCTGCCCTGCCCAACCTGATCGGTGCCTGCAGCCGGGGTGCCAAACCGGCGCCCCACTCACCACAGGTGAACGTGGCACAGCAGTCGCCCTCCTCCTCAGTCTGGACCAGCTTCTGTCCCAGCTCACACACAGGAGGCTTCTGGGAGCAGGTGGTCATGTTGCAGACTGCGGGCAGAGGGAGGAATATTCACGGTGCAGGGACCACCAAGGGCCCCACTGTCTCCTGTCTCAAGCCCAACAATGTCCCATCCTAGCTCCCCTTCTGATTGCCCCCCGTGCCAGTGCCACATGCCCACATTTTGGTCCCAAATGAGCATTTTCTCCCTGGGGGGTCTGACCCTGCACCGTGACTCCAGGTCCCTGCATTCCACAGCCCCAACTTTGCCAGGGCCGGCTGCCACCTCCCTGCCCACGCTGCCTCTTGCTCCCTGCCCACCCAAGGACTCACAGCACAGGATCTCTTGGCAGCAGGGGTTGTCGGCCCGGGGCCTGATGATGCGCTGGAAGCCGTCGTAGCCACATGTGCTGGGCTCCTCGGGGGGTTCACACTGCACTGGGCGGCACCGCACAACGGGCGGGCTCCCCTGGCACTCACAGGCTTGGCAGTTACTGATCCACTCTTCCCCTGGCTGCAACAGATGCAGTCAGGTCCCCAGGGTGCCAGCAGCCCCACCTGGGCATGAGGCCCTCCAGCTGCCCAGCTACCCCTCCGACCACCGCCCTTCCCGAGGCTACCCTCCAGGAGCTGGCAGGGGAACGGGAGAGGGAGGTTACGCCGCTGTGAGACCTCAGTCAGCCCCCCCTGCATGTGGTGGTGGGGTGCCTGCAGAGTGGGACCCTCCGGCCACCAGGAGCAGCAAGGAGCGAGTGGGCATGTGAGAAGGACAAGTTACTCACGAATCTGGGGAGCCCATCTGGTCCCACGCAGGCTGCAGATAGAGAACAGGGTAAGTAGGGTGCTTGGGTATACGGCAAAGCGATAGAGTAGCCGGGCCTGTCCTGCTGGCCGCTGGGACCACAGCCCTCCCCCAGGCCGGGCGTTGTCAAGGACAGGGAGGGGCTGCATCGGGCAGGGCTGGCTGCCTGGGAGCCCTGCAGAGCCAGCTTGGCAGGTGGGGCCCCGGCTCAGAGCAGCTCAGTCCACACTGGGTGCACAGGTCCAGAGGGTGGGCCAGGGTGGGGAAGACACAGTAGCCAAGGACATCTGTTCAAACTTGATACTCCAGCCCGAGTTCTCCCACCATCTTCCCCCCGCACCATGGCACCGTGGGACACATGGCCAGGGTACTCACGGCACTCCTCCACGCAGATGTCCATGTACTCGTTGAAGAGGATTTGGCCGTGAGGACAGAAGCAGCCCTCTGCCCGCCCCGGGATCAGGGGACCCTGGTTCCTGTGGGGTCGAAGGGCAGTGCTGAGCCCCGAGGCCCCTGGGAGCCCAAGGAATGAAGTCTGTTCTGGCCAATGGACTGTGTGAGGCACGGGGAGTATGCGTGTGTGCACATGTATACATGCATGCACATATGTACATGCATTTGCATATGTGCATGCATGTGTGCATGAGTATGCATGTTTGTGCGTGTGTGCATGGTATGTATGTGTGCTTATATGTGTACATTGTGTATATGTGTGTCTGCGTGTGCATGTCTATACATTGGTGTGTGTGTTTGTACACGCATGTGCATGTGTGTATGTGTGTGCTGGGCATGTATATACGTATCTATGTGTGTATGTGTGCGTGAGTGTGTACATACACACTCAATGCCTGAACATGGAGTAGGCAGGGCTGCTCTTGGGAACAGGGCTGAGGCCACCCTCCTTGGTCTCTGCTTGCAAAGGGACCAGTAGGGGAGGGAAGGGGGAAAATGAGGAGCTGATACCAAGAGCTCAAATAGCAAGAAAATGTTTTGAAAATGACGATGGCAACATATGTACAAATGTGCTTGACACAATGGGTATATGTATAAGTTGTTGTAAGAGCCCCCAATAAAATGATTTTTTTTTTTAAAGAGACCAGGAGTCTAGTGGGGACAGGTCGTTAAGAGCTGCTAGGGGTACCAGGAGACCCTTCAGAGGTCCCTGGGGCTTGGGAAAGGGCATCCAAAGATCTTGAGGGACCCAGCCCCCTTTGAGTCACCTCCCACCTTCTCCCAGAACCCTCAGGCCTGAGAGCACCCACCTCCTGTCTGACTCCCCGATCCTGTTCCTCACCATGCCTCCCTACCCTCCCTCCCTTCTGCCCCCCTGACCCACGCCCCAGCCTGCCTGGCACTCACCTGTAGTTGCATGTCTCCGACAGGACGGGGCCACAGGGGTCATACACCTTGGTGGGTGGGCAGCTGAAGTCTGCGGACACAGAGGTCAGAATGGGCCGAGGCAGGCAGAGCACCCAGGCCCCAGATGCTGCCAGACTTACCACACAGCCCGCCGGTGGCATTGCGCCAGTTGCTGCAGGCGCCCCGGAGCCGGCACAGGGCAGCATAGGCCTCCAGGCTCTGGCAGGGCATGTGGGAGCCGCGCTCCCCGCAGCTCTCTGTGGTGCAGATTTCGAAGAAAGGGGTGGGTGGGACCAGGTCGTGGCACTCAGAGAAAATCCTGCCAGCCAGAGGGGGTGTTAGGGGCTGGGGGCTTGGGCAGAAGGGTTCCCCTCCCCCACCCCTGTCCCTTCCCCAAGCACAAAGCCCACAGGGTAAGGGGCTTACGGGCTCAGGATCAGCTGGCAGAGGGAGGGTGAGGTGCATGGGGTGGAAGTGCCTGTACGGGGTGTGGTGGGTGCAGTGGGCATGACAATCGGGGGCGTGGTGGGTGTCAGACAGCCCTCCTTGCTGCTGTCAGGAACCAACCAGGACCAGGCCATGTCATCGCAGGTGGGTGCTATGGTCCCGTCCGGTAGGCGACAGTCATCCACTTGACTGTTGGTGCAGGTGCCTGGGGGAAGGGAGGGTGCCCTCAGAGGTCCACTCACCACCCCCCCCCAAGAGTCTGCTCTCCCTACCCTCCCAACCCTCCCCTCTTGCACCCCGGGATGGGCGGGGGAAGCAGGGGCTGTGGGCTGGGGGGCAGGTGGAGCAGGCGAGATTCCTGAGTGGTGAGGACTCTGCAGGACGGCTCTCAGGGAGGTGGGGGGGGGTCTCTATGCGGGTGGAGGGAGGCCCTCACCACACTGGCCCTCGGTGTTGTGGTGGAAGTGGGCATAGGAGAGCTGGACCTGGACAATAGACCCGTCGAAGGTGACGTGGACGCCGAGGGCCGGGATGTCCACACCCATGGTGCCAGTCACCGTCTCAGAGATGGCCACGCCCTTCTTGCTGAAACCGTGGCCCACTTTCTCACTGTTGAACAGGACCTGGGGACACATGCAGGAGCCTATCAGTGGTCACATGGCCACCCCATCTGCCCTTGCTCGGGCTGTGTCCACTGTGCTTGTCCACGGACAGGCACCATGCTGGGGGCACAGGAATCCCCGTGGCCTCCCCGGCCTTGACCTCTCCTCACCAGGCTGTGCCCTTTCTGCCATTCCCCAGGCCCTGGGGTACAGCCAGGCAGGCACGGTCTTACTTGTGCTTGCCCACCTGCAGCGAACCACTTACTGTATGCTCAGAGTGCCACCAACTCTGCTTCCGGGTCTGCTGGCCCTGCTTCTCCTGCCTGCAGCCCCTCCCTGCGCATCAGAGTCCCCTTTTGATCTACACCCCCTGGCAGGGACAGCATGTCCATGGAAAGTCACGGGAGACACCAGGCCAAAATGCCAGGTGCAGCCATGCATTAAGTACAGCTGTCAACGACCCGAGACCTTTGTCCCCAGGGCCAGGACAGAGACTCGGTGACCTGTCACTGGTGGTTAGGCCTGCTGAGCTGGGGAGGGCTGTGCTATGTTGTAGGTGAGCTCCCAGAAGTGGCACTAGGGCACGTCCCCTGGGTCCCCAGCCCTGACCAGCGGACACAGGCACCACAGCATTCCTGGCGGATGTGGGGGTGGGGGCCACCGGTGAGGGTGGCTCTAGGAGCTCCCTGTTGGAGCTCATGATGCTGGAGGCGCCTGGCCCAGGAGGCACCCCCACCCTCCTCAACACTTTTCTCCTGCCTGAATCTCCTCTCAGGGCTCCACCCTTGATTGCCTGCCCCCCACCCCTGGTCCTTCCTGCCAAGCTCTTCTGCCCTGTGATGTCTGCTCCCTGTACCCCAGTGCTGGGTCTCCCTGTGCTCCCATCCCACAAAGGCTCCCTGTAGCCTAGCTACCCTTGGCACTTGTGAGCTCTTCCCTGCAGCCCCCCCCCCCCCCCCCCGCTCCCTCCCTGGGCCTCCACACTCTCCCATCACCCATCCAGCCAGCTGTCTGAGCCGGCCTGACCTGGCCCTACAGGGAAGCCTAGCCCTTCCAGCGCTGTCCACCTGGTGTTCCTGACATACGCCCTCCCTTCCCTCCCCTCTGGGGGTGCTGGCTCCTGTGTCCCCTTGTTGGCCCCGTGCCAGCCTGTGGGTGGAGAGGCTGGAGCGGGGCAGGGAGGACGGGACCCACCAGGCTCTGCAGCTTCTCGCCGCTGCCGGTGACAGTGAGGACCACCTGCATGGATAGGTAGTGGAGCAGCAGGGCTGGGTGGCAGCCACTGGCGCCAGCACCCAGGTCAGTGGTTGCGGCACAGTGCTGGTGATCCAGGAGGATGGTCAAGTTCCCAAACGTCGGGCTTATCTCCCGCAGGAGCAGGTAGGTGCAATTGTCCCGGAAGGAAAAGGTGGTGCCGTCGAAGGTGGAGTAGGTCTCCCCCCAGCCTGTGCAGATGCCTGCGGGCAGAGAGTTCAGGGCTCCCGAGGGCACCGTCCCAGCGCCGCTGGAAACTGTCACCTCAGGAGAGCCACTGGGCCCTGTGTGCCTCCTCATGTGCCTCAGTGGTGGGTGACCAGGGGCCCCCGCTGCCCCCCTGCCCCGTCCACCCGGAGCCTGTGGATGGGACCGTGCTGGAGACGAGGTCTTTGCAAGTGTCATTAAGGGGGAGCTCGAGTTCAGAGTCCAGAAAGGAAATACTGACCCTGTCTTGACCCGGGCTCCCAGGTGGCTGCCACTGAGCTACCTCATACCTGATGTCTAGCTCTGATGGTAAAGCTCAAGATCCGTGACCGATCGTCCCCACAACAGGTAGCCAACTAGCTCATCTTGTGGCTGCTAGGTACTGTTGCCTCGTCCTGACTCTTAGTGACCCGCCTGTGCACAACAGGCCCCAACTGTGCCCCATCCTCTCAACGGGTGCTGCTTGAGCCCGCTGTCACAGCCCCAGCATGTCCGCCCATCTCCTCGAGGCCCTCCTTTCTCCTCGTCCGTGTGCGTGACCAAGTGTGATGTCCTCCCCCGGGGACCGGCCCCTCCTGATGACACGTCCGAAGCAGGTGAGATGAAGTCTCCCAGCCAGGCTCTGGCCGTCTGTGGTCTGGTCCATGGCCTCTGCCAGCACCGCCATTCCCGTGTGCGTTCTTGGGGCCTGCTTCCACACGCGTGCGCTGTTGTGGTGGTTGTTAGAGGCCATGGAGCCAGTTCTGCCCGGTAACAGTAAACCAGGTCAGAACACTGAGTGGTCCTGCGCCGGCCTCACAATTGCCACTGCCGCCGCCGCCGTGCCCTCCGTCTCCTCAAGGACCCTCCTCTTTCTCACTTTCCCAAGCACGATGTCCTGCTCCCGGGCCTGGCCTCCAGACAGCACGTCCAAAGTACCTGAGACGGGTTCCCCACCTTGCGTCTGAGGAGCACCCTGGCTGTTGCTTTTCCAAAGACAGAGGGGCATGTCCTTTTGGCGGCCTTGGTACTTTCTCCAGCACCAGGTTCACGAGCACCAACTGTCCACATGCCTGGGAGGTGACTGGAAATGCCCGCGCCTGGGCCGGAGTGCCTTTCCCTCGAAGAGACTGGTTTACTTGCTCACATGTTAGAGATTCTCTTCAACAAATGGACCCTCGGCGGCTGCGGGGTGGGGCAGGGCGGGCGGTACCTCCTTGGATTTCTGGACTGCTGCTCCCTTGAACCCTGACTGTGGAGTCAGGTCAGGCCCTCGACAACTTCAGTTTTGTCTCCACTGGCCCTGATGTCGCTGATGGGCCAAGCGGTGAGGATCTTTTGATGTCTCTTGGCTGAGGTATCAACCATGCCAAGGACTCCACAATAGCCAGCGTGTCTAGTCTTTTTCACTGTCGCCAGGCACGGTCCACGTGGCGGGCCTCCAGTGTCCACACCTGGCTCTTCAGAGTCCAGCTGCTCAGATGGGGCGCCCGGCACGCAGGCTGGTTACGTGTGGTGGGAGGACACAACCCTGAGGCGCACCTGTCCCAGTTTGACCCAAAGCTGTCTCCCCAGCAACCCATGACATGCCCTTAGGTACTTCCATAGGACGCCGAGTGACGGCTATCATGTGGTCATCACTGGAGCCTGAAGCCTGCTCTGAAGATCAGTTCCACAGTGAAGGTCACATCTGGAGCCACAAATGCCCCCGCCCCCCAACATCGCCTGCTCTCGGACACCCCTAGTGGTCACAGAGCGTTTTCAGGGCGGGGACCTATTAGGATACACCGCATGACAGCTGGGCACACAGGAGCACACTGTCTGTCACCCCCCCCCCCACCAGTTTTAACCAAGTATCCCCGCTGGCCCGTCCTCCATGTGTGACACATGCCAATGTCAGAGCCATGAGAGACGTTCATAACCGGAAGGAGGACGCACACAGGGCTGTTTACACTGCACTACTTGACAAATAGTCTGTGAAGAAAAATGTCTCCAGGTGTCCTTTTTAACGAGGACTTCGCAGCACAGGCTTTGTCCCTTCTCAGTGCCTCGGGACTCCCACACTCGTCTGTTGGGACCCTGGGCGTCTCGGGGTTGGATCTAGTGACTGCACCGTCACAGCCCAGCACTGCAAGTCCTCGCATCTCAGAACGACCAGGCGTCTGGCCCCGCCCCTGCCTCACACATCTGGCCCCGCCCCACGCAGCCGGCCACACCCCCGCGCATGCGCACTCGCACTCACAGGGGCACTCGTAGTGGTAGTCACAGTGGTCGTCCTTGTTCTGCACTTTGATGGGCGGATACTGGTTTGCGCAGGTGACGTTGGCCACGGGCTTGGGCTTCAGCAGGACGATGCGATTGTTACCCTCGCACATGGCGATGGTGCAGTCCTCCAGGGTCCAGGTCTCGTTCACCTGGTGGGAGAGAACAACTCTCCTGACGCCCTGCCGGGGACTGCAGGTCTGCGTGCTCTGACCACCCACTCCTGCCTGCGGACGCAGAGCCTCACACCCACAGGAAAAACCCACCCAAGGCCCGGGCAACGGGCAACTGGGGCGGGGCCCCTCTCCTCAGGCCAGAGCTGCTGGGGCCAGGACCGAGGTGCGGTCAGTAGAGGCAGGTGTGAGGTCCCGTGGGGGCTCTCAGGCGCCCCAGCAACCGCCCTGCCCCGCAGAGAGACCCACCTGTCGAGGAGGGACCACGTGGTCACAGCCCACAGGAAGGGAGGGTGAGACTGGGGGCGTGGTGGTGGGCGTGCCGGGGGGCGTGGCCTCAGGGGAGGTGGACGGCACGGTTGTGGGACAAGCTCCCTGGAAGCGATCGATGTCACACTGCTGATTGCAAACGGCATAGAAGGGGCATCCAGCCTTGTCGGTCTTGTTGTACACGATGTCCCCTACAGGGGAGGGAAGCCGAGTGAGCCTTATCCGCAACCCCCTCCTGCGAGACAGGCGTGTGCCCCGCGCCGTCGCCACACGTGGGGCACGCGACCACACAGCTTCTAGAAGCCGCCCCTTCCCGTTCAATGGGCGCCCGGGCCATGTGGGGGAGCAGTGACTTCCATGACCCGAGGCCTGCGTCCAAGTGTGAGCAAGTCTTCTGCCAAAGACCCCCATAGGAGCTGGAGCGTAGGAGACGCAGAGCGGGAGATCCATCAAGAGACCTTTGACTCCTGACCTGGACCGACTGAGGGCGGGGTGTCCACGACCTGGACAGAACGCCCCTAGCACCACCCCCCAGAAAGCGCACACACAGCTCCAAATGGGCAGCAGGACTGAAGGGGCGCCGCTCCAAAGAGCACAGACAGCCGCCTGTCAGGTCCACACGGATAGGCAGAACTGCCGGCCCACCACAGGTCTGTCTTCACAGGAGCAGGCGGCCTCGCTTTCACCAGACAACGGGCTATGTGGCTCCAACTGGCCACTCTTTGGCTAGCAGTCTGGTGCTTAACCCATTGTAACACCAGGGGCCTTCCATGCAAATTAAAACGAGCTACGGATCTGATCTCCTTGTTGCTATTAGGGGTCCACTTCTCTCTCCTGGCCACGCCATGGGACCCAGTAGAACTGTCCCCCCCAGGCCGCGCTGTGGGAGAGTGCTGGCTGCCTGCCCTCTCCGTCATGAGCGAGGTTCAGAGAGCAGACAGAGGCGTGGTTGCAGGAGCAGACCACTGGCTCCTTGTCCCAGGAACTTGCTCTGTTTGTGTGTGTGTGTGTGTGTGTGTGTCCCAACCAGCAGCCAAGTGCTTAGCCGCAGTGCCCCAGGCTCCTCACACACCTCCTCTCAGTTCCCTCCTGTCGGTCTCCACTCACAGCAACCCCGCAGGACCAATGGAACGGCCAGGCCCCCGACCGTCAATCCAGAGGGGAGCAGAAAGCCTCCTCCCCCTCCCACAGAGCCGCTCGTGGTTTTGAACTGCTCACCTTGGGGTTAGCAGCCCACCTCAAATGCACTAAGCCACCACCCATCTATCAGAATGGCTAAAGTATAGCACGTGGGCAGCATCAAGTGACCGGGCTGTGGGACCCCTGGAACTCCACTCGCCCTTCGGGGGCATAGGGGGTGCAGTGGGGGCAGCAGTGCTACCATCCTATGAGTGGCACATGGCCTCACCCCCGGAGGAAGAAGGAGGGAGAAACAAGGGTTCACCCCACATGGGCTCAGGGAAGGCTGCCGCGCCCTCCTTCCTACCCCTTGATAAGTCAGACAACAGCAGTTACTGGGTACCCAACCAGAGATACCCACCCGCTCTACAGTGATGGGGAGGAGGGGGAGAGAGCGAAAGCGAGAGAGAGCAGTGCCTGGGCAGATAGAGAGGAAGCCTAAATGTGTACTGCTAAGCAGCGGCGAGGGAGCCCTGTGGTGCAGTGGTGACATGTTGGCCTGTGATCCACAGGTCAGCAGTAAGGAAGACTGAGCTTTTGGCTCTCGTGGGAACGGTAACAGTGTCAGAAACCCACAGGGGGGTGGGGGGCTCAGTTTGCGTCAGTGGACTCGATGGCAGTGAGTTTGAGGTCAGCAGTCATGAAGACATGAAATGCCCTCTTGCATGGGGCCAATCAGCTGCGCAAGACCTCGCTAAAGGGATGGAAAGCAAGGGTCCCCCTGTGAGGACTCAGGTGGGCTGACCCAGGCCGTGCTATTTCCAATCGGTGAATTTGAATTGTGGTGCTGAAGAATGCTGGAAGGACCGTGGACTGCTGAAAGGACAGACCGAGCTGTGCTGGAGGAAGGAAAGGCAGGGTGAGACTGTGTCACGGACTGTGGACATGCTGTCGGGAGAGACCAGTCCCTGGGGCAGGAGTCATGTTTGCTAAGGTGGAGGGGCAGTGAGAAAGAGGAAGGCCCTCCCAGGACAGACAGATGCCGTGGCTGCAACCACGGCTCCCACATAAGAACGGCGGTGAGGACAGGGCGGGGCGGGGCTTCCCTCTGTCAGGCATTGGCTCGCTAGGAGTTAGAGACTTGATGGTCTCAAACATCAGTGAAACAGAAGGAAGAAGAGAGGCCAGTCAGAAGATGCTGCTCACCGGAAGATGCCAACAATAGGACATTTCAGAAAAGGCAGGCCTCGGACTGCGGCACAGTGCTTGAGCGCTCCCGTGCTCACGGAAACTGGGGAAGTGGGAATCCCCAGCAGCAATAATGGAAAAAAGATGTGACCAGCTGATTGCCAAGCCTCAATCCAAATAGCTCCCCACTACACTCCACCTACAGGACAATGGAGCAGGACGGCCCTGCAGGGTTTTGAGAGCGCCACCTTGCCCGGGGCACGGAGGGGGCGGGCTGGGGGGAGGATGACGCTGTTTGCAGAACACTATGATAGCGCTACACTGCACGCCCTGTGGAGACACACGGGACTGTCTAGCACTCAGACGCAAGCCGGCAGGCACTTGGGTCTTTGCTTCGTCATGTGTAACCACAGTGGCTAATGTGCTGTCCCCACTGGATATCCTGCAGGGCACCCTGTGAGTCACAGACAGACCGCCTGCAGCGAGGGAACAGAGGAGGGGCACTCCCTCTGCTGCACTTTCCACAGGAAGGGTGTGCAGGCTCACCTGGCTGGAAGAGCTTGCCGAAGGCGTGGCAGTAACAGTGGCCAGTGGAGGTCCAGCTGGTAGAGGAAGTGGGTGTGCCCGAGGTGGGCACAGGGCTGGTGGAGGTGGGCCCAAGGCTCGTGGACAGGCTGGTGGAGTAGACCAAAGACGAAGTGGAGCTCAGAGATGGCAGCGGGATGGTGGAGGTCTCCATGATGCTGGTGGCCCTAGTCGTGGGGGGTACAGGCATGGTCTGCGTGGTGGCCCTAGTCGTGGGAGGCACAGGCATGGTCCGGGTGCTGGTGGCCCCAGGTGTGGAGGTCTGGGGAAGGGTCCCAGGGCTGCTGGTGACCCCAGTCCTAGTGGATACAGGCATGGTCTGCGTGGTGGCGGCCTTGGACGTGGGGACCACCATACTCCTGGTGGTGGTCTCCCCCACAGACGTGGGGGTCATCTCGGTTGTGCCAGGCGTGGAGGGACAGTGACTGCGGTCCTCACAGCACAGCACCCGGATGTGGAAGTTGCTACAGTACTTGGGGGTCCCAAACTGCTCCCTGTTCCTGCAGATCAGCCCAAAGGTGACGTTGCACTGCACCACCTGGTCCAGGTTACTCAGCGGCACGTCTGGAAACAGCTCAGACCGGCACTCGATGTCCACAGGGCTGCTGCAGAGGGCGTGGCCGGATGCACGGAGGTTGTCATAGGTCTCGAAGTCACCCCCTGAGAGCCCGGGCACGGGGTAGCTCTCGTCAAACCAGTCCGTCCAGGTGCAGCGGGGTTCACAGCTTGTGGTGGCCGAAGGGGTGGTGCCAGGGCTAGGGGGCAGTATGGATGTCTGTGCTGAGCTGGTACCGAGGGGTGTGGTGCTCTGGGGGGCTGTGGAGGCCATGGTGGTTGTGGTGCCCCCAGGGGTGGACTGAGATGGGGTTGAGGAGGTGAAGCTTTCATTGGGTGTGGGTATGGTGGGATGAGTCTGTGTGGTAGCTGAGGCGGAGGGGCCTGGGACCCCTGATGACCTGAGGCCCTGGGCAGTGGGTGTGGTGGGAGTCTGGGCTGTGGTTCTGGGGGCTTCAGTGGTGGAAGTGGCTCTGGGAGTGGACGTGGCTTCAGTGGTGCCTGTGGCTGCAGTGGTTGAGGTAGCTCTGGGGGTGGGGGTGGCTGCAGGCGTGGCCGTGGCTTTGGTGGTAGAGGTGGTATATCTGCCAGGGGGGGTGATCGTGGTTGCAGTGCTGGTGATGGCTTTGGGGGTGGGGGGGGCTGCAGGCGTGGCCGTGACTGTGGTGGTAGAGGTGGTATATTTGCCACGGGGGGTGATCGTGGCTGCAGTGGTGGTGATGGCTCTGGGGGTGGGGGTGGCTGCAGGCGTGACCACGGCTGTGGTGGTAGAGGTGGTATATCTGCCACGGGGGGTGATTGTGGTTGCAGTGCTGGTGATGGCTCTGGGGGTGGGGGTGGCTGCAGGCGTGGCTGTGGCTGTGGTGGTGGGCATTGGCACGGCCGTGGAGCCGCAGTGGCTGTAGTCGTCACAGCAGAGCACACGCACATGGTAGTTGAGGCAGGTCTGACCGGCAGTCTGCTTGTGGTTGCGGCAGATTAGGCCATACTCGACCCTGCAATGCACCTTCTGCCCCAGGCTCTCCAGCGGCACGCCTGGGGACAGCACAGCCTCACACTCGATGGCCATTGGCTGTGGGCACACCTGGCCGCCCGCATCCATGATATGATAATAGGTTTCAATGTCACCACCATAGGGCCCCGGCTTGGGTTGGTCACTGTCTAGCCAGCCTGACCAGTGACAGGCAGGTTGGCACTCAGTGGGGTAAAAAGTCGTGCTGGTGCCAGGGGCTGTAGAACTTCCAGTGCTGCCGTGGACACTAGACGTGGGGCGAGCCCTGGTGGTCCGGGTGCTGGTGGCCCCAGGTGTGGAGGTCTGGGAAGGGGTCCCAGGGCTGCTGGTGACCCCAGTCCTAGTGGGTACAGGCATGGTCTGCGTGGTGGTGGCCTTGGGTGTGGGGACCACCGTGCTCCTGGTGGTGGTCTCCCCCACAGACGTGGGTGTCATCTCCGTGGTGGCAGGCGTGGACGGACAGTGACTGCGGTCCTCACAGCACAGCACCCGGATGTGGAAGTTGCTACAGTACTTGGGGGTCCCAAACTGCTCCCTGTTCCTGCAGATCAGCCCAAAGGTGACATTGCACTGCACCACCTGGTCCAGGTTACTCAGTGGCACGTCTGGAAACAGCTCAGACCGGCACTCGATGTCCACAGGGCTGCTGCAGAGGGCGTGGCCGGATGCACGGAGGTTGTCATAGGTCTCGAAGTCGCCCCCTGAGAGCCCGGGCACGGGGTAGCTCTCGTCAAACCAGTCCGTCCAGGTGCAGCGGGGCTCACAGCTTGTGGTGGCCGAAGGGGTGGTGCCAGGGCTAGGGGGCAGGAAGGATGTCTGTCCTGGACTGGTAGTGAGGGATGTGGGGGTCTGGGAAGGGGTCCCAGGGCTGCTGGTGACCCCAGTCCTAGTGGGTACAGGCATGGTCTGCGTGGTGGTGGCCTTGGGTGTGGGGACCACCGTGCTCCTGGTGGTGGTCTCCCCCACAGACGTGGGTGTCATCTCCGTGGTGGCAGGCGTGGACGGACAGTGACTGCGGTCCTCACAGCACAGCACCCGGATGTGGAAGTTGCTACAGTACTTGGGGGTCCCAAACTGCTCCCTGTTCCTGCAGATCAGCCCAAAGGTGACATTGCACTGCACCACCTGGTCCAGGTTACTCAGCGGCACGTCTGGAAACAGCTCAGACCGGCACTCGATGTCCACAGGGCTGCTGCAGAGGGCGTGGCCGGATGCACGGAGGTTGTCATAGGTCTCGAAGTCGCCCCCTGAGAGCCCGGGCACGGGGTAGCTCTCGTCAAACCAGTCCGTCCAGGTGCAGCGGGGCTCACAGCTTGTGGTGGCCGAAGGGGTGGTGCCAGGGCTAGGGGGCAGGAAGGATGTCTGTCCTGGACTGGTAGTGAGGGATGTGGGGGTCTGGGAAGGGGTCCCAGGGCTGCTGGTGACCCCAGTCCTAGTGGGTACAGGCATGGTCTGCGTGGTGGTGGCCTTGGGTGTGGGGACCACCGTGCTCCTGGTGGTGGTCTCCCCCACAGACGTGGGTGTCATCTCCGTGGTGGCAGGCGTGGACGGACAGTGACTGCGGTCCTCACAGCACAGCACCCGGATGTGGAAGTTGTTACAGTACTTGGGGGTCCCAAACTGCTCCCTGTTCCTGCAGATCAGCCCAAAGGTGACATTGCACTGCACCACCTGGTCCAGGTTACTCAGCGGCACGTCTGGAAACAGCTCAGACCGGCACTCGATGTCCACAGGGCTGCTGCAGAGGGCGTGGCCGGATGCACGGAGGTTGTCATAGGTCTCGAAGTCGCCCCCTGAGAGCCCGGGCACGGGGTAGCTCTCGTCAAACCAGTCCGTCCAGGTGCAGCGGGGCTCACAGCTTGTGGTGGCCGAAGGGGTGGTGCCAGGGCTAGGGGGCAGGAAGGATGTCTGTCCTGGACTGGTAGTGAGGGATGTGGGGGTCTGGGAAGGGGTCCCAGGGCTGCTGGTGACCCCAGTCCTAGTGGGTACAGGCATGGTCTGCGTGGTGGTGGCCTTGGGTGTGGGGACCACAGTGCTCCTGGTAGTGGTCTCCCCCACAGACGTGGGTGTCATCTCCGTGGTGGCAGGCGTGGACGGACAGTGACTGCGGTCCTCACAGCACAGCACCCGGATGTGGAAGTTGTTACAGTACTTGGGGGTCCCAAACTGCTCCCTGTTCCTGCAGATCAGCCCAAAGGTGACATTGCACTGCACCACCTGGTCCAGGTTACTCAGTGGCACGTCTGGAAACAGCTCAGACCGGCACTCGATGTCCACAGGGCTGCTGCAGAGGGCGTGGCCGGATGCACGGAGGTTGTCATAGGTCTCGAAGTCGCCCCCTGAGAGCCCGGGCACGGGGTAGCTCTCGTCAAACCAGTCCGTCCAGGTGCAGCGGGGCTCACAGCTTGTGGTGGCCGAAGGGGTGGTGCCAGGGCTAGGGGGCAGGAAGGATGTCTGTCCTGGACTGGTAGTGAGGGGTGTGGAGGTCTGGGGAGGGGTCCCAGGGCTGCTGGTGAGCTTAGTCGTAGGGGGTACAGGCGTGGTCTGGGTGCCAGCGGTCCCGGTGCGGGGCGTGGTGGCTGCTGGGGTGGGTTCGGGCCTGGCAGTGGTGCCGCAGTGCCTGTAGTCATCGCAGCAGAGCACGCGGACATTGTAGTTGAAGCACATGTTGAAAGGGCCCTGCTGGTCTGAGTTCCGGCAGACCAGCCCCACCTGCAGGCTGCAATTCAGCACTTGGCCGATCTGGTCCAGGCTCACCCCTGGGTAATTCTCAGCACGGCACTCAATCTTCTGGGGCAGGTCGCATATCTTGCCCCCGGCCGCCCTGATGTTGTCAAAGGTCTCCATGTCGCCGCCCGAGACCCCGGAGGTTGGGAAGTCCGTGTCATACCAGTCCGTCCATTCGCACTTGGGCTGGCAGTAGGTCTTCCCCTGGGTCGTGGTGGCTGCCGTGGTGCTGGGAGGTCCTGGTGATGTGCCCACCGTTGGGGGCAAAGTGGGCTTTGTTGTGGCTCTGGGTGCAGCTGTGGGCACCGGGGAGGTGCCAGCGGTGGTCTGCATGGTGGTGGTGGCGCAGTGGCTCAGGCTGCAGCAGAGCACGCGGATGCGGTAGTTGTAGCACATGTGGAAGACACCCTCCTGCTCGTCATTCCGGCAGACCAGACCAAAGCTGGCGTTACAGTGGACATTCTGGCCGACCTGCGCCAGCGTCCAATTGGGGAAGTTCTCAGCCTGGCACTCGATGTCCTGGGGCTCCTCACAGATGTCCCCGCCATCACTGCGGATCTTGTCAAAGGTCTCGACGTCCCCGTCGGACTTGTCGGATTTGGGGTAATCCTTGTCAAACCACTCTGACCACCGACACCTGGGTTGACAGCTGGTGGACTGGGTTTGTGAGGTCTGAGCTGAAGTTATCTTGGGGGTGGACTGCAAGGTGGTCTCCATGATGGAGGGGACCTGGGGGGTGGTGGTGGTGGGTGTCCCGGGGGTGGGAAGGCTTGTGGAAGACCCACAGGGCACCAGCACGCAGCACTGGACTCGCAGCTCATAGTTGTGGCAGAGGGGGGGGTTCTGCTCACGGTTCAGGCAGGTCAGCCCGTGCGTAAGGTCACAGGCCACATGCTGGCCAAGCTTGTCCAGGGTCATGTTGGGGGAGTGCACCGCCCTGCACTCAATGTCCACCGGCTGGAGGCAAACCTGGTAGCCCCTCTCCCTCAGGACCGCAAACGATTCAAAGTCTCCGCCTTCCATCCCAGACTCTGGCTGGCTACCATCATACCACTGTGACCAAGTGCAGACCTGGTGCACACACCCCGTGGTGATCTCCATGGTCTTCGTCACAGAGCCTGGGGAGCAACAGGGGGAGGGGTGACATCAGAGGAAGGGGAGGTACCAGGGGAAGGGAAAGTAGGGGGAGGGTGACCCAGGGAGGTAGGGCAAGGAGCCCCCTTCACTCCGTATCGGTGGAAGCATGATTTCTGGCCCTATGTGGGTAGGTCCCTGGGCATCCAGGGACCAGAGGGAAGCCCTAAACTGGGCCCCAGGCTGAGCAAGGCTCCTCCTTCCCAGTTGGAGTAGGACTTGGGGTAGGGCAGACAGCCAGAGGACTGGGTGGGCTCTGGGCAGCCTGCTGGGGCCCCTCTGTGGCAGTGGGGCAGGTTGGGAAGCACAGTTAGTGGGGTGATGGTCTGTAGTCTCTGGGCTGGGTGCTTAGATCTCTGGTCTTCAAGACACACACACCCCACCCCCAGCTGAGTTTTGGAGAGCGGTCCACACCCAGCCTCCCCATGGGACTCACTTGTTGTGGATGGCTGTGCCGCTGTGGTGCTGAAGGTGAAGGGTGTAGTGGATTGGACAAAGGGACACTGCATGGTAACCCGTTGGATTATCCCGTTGTCCCCACAGATGGCCATCAGGCAGGCTCCCAGCCCATCGGTGGTGTTGTAGATGACCTCCTGGTAGTGGTATATCCTGTCCTCATAGGTGCACATGCAGTCTGTGGGCGGCCAGAAGTGGCTGACTCCGAGCCCTGACGCCCCAGGACCCTGCTTTGCCCCCAGACCTCCCACACCTCCAGCCTCGGGAGAACCCGCCCTCCTTACCTTCCAGGCTGTGTGCGCACTGGATGCCGCCGCCTGGGGTGCAGGTGCTGTGCAGAGTGCAGAGCTGTAGGGGCCTGAGTGCTGCCCCGCCCTGCCCAGTTCCCGCCCCACCCGCGGCCCCGCCCCCCAGGTCTCAGCCCGCCTGCTGCCTGGCCCTCACCAGCTCTGACAGTTCCCCGCGGGCATCCTCTCCCCGATTTCGTAGTAGTCGTCATCCAAGTAGCAGCCGCACTGGGCCACGCACTTCATCTGATCCTCACTGAAGAACGGCTTGTTGAGTGGGCACTTGGGGTAGCAGCCTGGGCCAGGAAAGCAGGCTTCACTTACGGCCCTTGAGTCCTTGCAGGTGTGTGGGGTGGGGGAAAGGGTGCTGCCCCCACCTGCCTGCAGTATCTCTCCTCCCTGGCCATGCGGCGGGGGCTGGGGGGAAGTCACAGACGCCCCCGCACTACCCTGAGCAGATGGACTTCAGGATCCCGGAGTCAGTTTGGACAGTCTCCAGTGGCCCACGGTGATCGGAGCCGTGCTCTGACCATCTCCCTCAGCCCACGGGAGTGGCTGCCCCTCACCTTCCAGGCCAGGCATGTCCAGGAGGCAGCGCCCACTGGGATTCCGGCAGGTCCGCATGCAGGGCGCCCCGCAGGGGTGGTAGTGCCACGTGCATTCCCCGTGGGGGTTGTAGTAGTCGCAGAACAAGGCTGGGGAGGAAGGCCATGCTCAGAACTTCCCTCCCCCTGCTGGCCAGAGCCCCACCTGGCCACTCGTGGAGTCTGCCTGGAGGTGGGGAGTGGGGGAGGGCTGTGCCCCACGGGGCCGGAGGACTCCAAACCTGAACTCGCTGGCATCAAGTGGATTCTGACTCACAGCGACCCCAGGGGACAGGTTAGAATTGGCCCTGGGGCGCTGTCAGTCTTTACAAGCTCTCCCCAGAGCCACTGGTGGCCTCAAACCGCTGACTTGGCAGTGAATAGCCCAACGCACTGGATCCCAGGGTTGGCAGTTTCATTTCGTTGCCCTGCCCTGGGCCACCCAACTTGGGATCGACTCTCTGGCTTTATGCAAATCCACGTCTCTGCTTGTGGACGAGCGCACGTCCGTGTAGGTGTGCGCGCACCCTGGCCTCCAGGTCTGTACCCTTCTGCGGTCCCATCTGGCGCTGTGGCTCCTGCGGCCCCGCCCTCCCGCCCTCCCGCTCTCCGCCCCGGTCAGCACCGCGGACAGAGCCCCACTCACGGCAGACTTCAGGGCTGCGCCAGGACACGCACACGCCCGCATCGTGGCAGGCCTGCGCATAGGCGGCCACGGCCGTGCAGAAGCACTCGCAGTCGCCGCCCGAGTCGCAGGCACATGCGTCGCTCACGCAGGCCTCGTAGTACTTGGTGGGCTCCACCTGCAGGAGACGGGGAGTTCAGATTCGGGAGGGGCCGTCGGGGCCAGCTCCCGGGCTCTTTGAGGTCAGGGTCTCAGGGGCAAGTCACGGGCCCCAAATGAACATGGCCCGGGCTCCCATGCTGAGCACTGGACCCCAGACTCTTCCCCACCCAGCGCTGTGCTGCACTCGTTCATCAGAAGGGGGGGCGCTTCTCCCCCTCAGCCCACCTCAGATGGCACCTGTGCCCACCTGTACCCAGTGGCAGGCAAGGAGGGCTCTGTCCAAACCTGTGTACTTGGCCCATGGGATGCCCTGAAGCTGTTCCACACTGACCCCGTTCTCAGTTGCCCCCGGCCGCCTGGACCCCTGCCCTGACAGCCATCCCTTCCTCTCGTCTCCTCCCCAGACCCCCACCCCCGATCCGTACGTGGGCGTGGCAGGCAGCGAAGGTGGCACTGTGGAGGATGCTGCACTGCTTCTGGGCCCAGGCCTTGCGGTACGGGTTGGCGATGCAGGGGTCCCGGGGGGCCAGGGCATCCGGGCAGGTCGGCGAGAACTTCCAGCTGTTGCCGAACTCCAGCACGTCGCCCACCACGGACTGGCTCCTCGTGGTGAAGTCGTTGATGGCGTTCCCGTCAAAGTTGCCACAGAGCCCGCACACCTTCCCCTGTGGGCAGGTGAGGGGAAGTAGAGTGTGCACAGGTAGCCAGCTGGGGAAGCTGCACAGATCCCGGCCCAGGGTGGCTGCAGGTCTCCCAGTGCCTTCCAGCAGCTCCCGAGGGGCATGCAGGAGGACAAGGTGCACAGTGAATTAATGGGCAACTGGGCAGGTGAACAGCTGTGTAGGTGGACAAGTGAGCAGGTGAACAGGTAGGCAGGTGGGCAGGTGTGGGGGAGGTGGGCAGATGGGGGGGCAAGTGGGCAGATGGGGGCAAGTGGGAAGGTGAGTAGGTGGGCAGGGGGGATGGTAGATAGGTGAGTAGATGAGCTGGTGGACAGGTGGGGGAACAGGTGGGCAGGTGAGTAGGTGGACAGGTGAGGGGACAGGTGGGCAGATGAGTAGATAAGCAGGTGGGCAGTTGGGGGCAATGGTCAGGTGAGTAGATGAGCAGGTAGGCAAGTGGGGGTCAGGTGGGCAGATGAGTAGATGAGCAGGTGGGCTGGTGGGGGGCCATGGGGGCAAGTGAGTAGGTGGGTAGGTGGGCAGGTGAGGGGACAGGTAGACAGGTGAGTAGATGAACAGGTAGGCAAGTGGGGGGCAGGTGGGCAGGTGAGTAGGTGGGCTGGTGAGGGGACAGGTTGGAGGTAAGTAGACGAACAGGTGTGCTCCATCAAAGCTCTCAAGCACAGCAAGCATGTCTGCACCTAACTGGACGACTACCTTACCACAGGACAGCCTCCCAAGGCGCCTGCCTGCTGGTACAGTCTCTGCCCTGCCCCTTCACAGCCCGGCTTTCCCCACAGGTGACCAGCCAGTGTCGCCAGGCTCTACCTTGTAGTCCGGGTGCAGCTTGATGAAGACGCTGGTCTTGCGGTCCCATGAGACCAACAGCTTGTTTCGGACCTCAATGACCAGATAGAGGCCCATGTGGCGCACCTTGTAAGGCAGGTTTCCACTGGTAGCCCTGTCCACCACCTGCAGGTGCCCCTTGGAGAGGACCAGCTCCTGGCTCTGTGGAGGGAGTGAGGTCTTCAGGGAACTGAGAGTGGCCTGGGAACAGAGCTGGCCTGAGAGGGCCAGACTAGCTAGAGACCCCACGGGGAGGATGGTAGCAGAGGGTTGGGTGGGGGGCCCTGATGGGGGGCCCTGGGACAAGTAAACAGCATCCATGTCCACAGTGGGCTCAACCTTGTGGGTCTTCACTCCCCTCGGCTTCGCCCACTCAGTTCCCACCTCCAACTCCGCTGGGCACCAGCATGCTCTCTTCCCTATTCCTCCCCTCTCTGGACATGGGCTCTCCCCAGTGCAGTGACCTGGATGCCCCTACCCACCCACCCACCCACCCACCCATAAGCCCACTCATATCTAGTGCCAGGAGGCAAGGTTGTGATTCTTTCTGGAGAAGTGTCTGTGGTGGTGAGGTGAGGTGAGGGCTGGCCCTCTGCCCAGTGACAGGTGACCTCATGAGAGACACCCAGAGGAGAGGCAGGGAGAGGAGGAGAGAGCAGAGAGATAGAAAGAGCAGAGAGATAGAAAGGAGAGGGGACGCAGTTGGAGACAGAGGCAGCTGTGCCTGAAGCTGGAAAGAAAGAGAAGGGACCCTTCCCTGGAGCCATTGGGGGCACCACCCTGCTGACGGCCAGGTTCGGGCCTGAAGCCCAGGGCAGTGGGCAAAGGGGCCCCTGGCCTAGGGGAGTGAGTTTCTGCAGCCCCAGAGGCCATCGAGGGCAGGCGGGAAAAGGCCACAGCTGCTGAAGCCTGAAGGCTGGCTGCTCCCCAGGACATCCTCGGGCACCGAGCAGGGACCAGGCCCCAGGCGGCCACCTCTCACCCCTAGGAAGATCTTGATGGCCTTGGAGCAAGTGACCCCGGTGGTCCCACAGGGGATGTTCTCTGTGACAATCCGGAAGGTCCCTGTGGTGGTGGTGCTGTCTCCACAGTAGTCCTAGAAGGGGAAGGAGTGAGCTAGCCAGTGGCTGGTGGGCTGGGCGAGCTGAGGACGGCCTGGGGGCAGGTGCCCGGGTGTACCTGAGCCAGGGTGTACTCGCAGGTGCCTTCAAAGCTGTAGCGCTCGCCGTCGAAGGTGACGAAGTGTCCGTCCCCGTAGGCCACGCAGGTGCCCAGGCAGGGCTGGGTGGTGCACACCCACCTCCCCTTCCTGCACATGCTGTGGGGGGTGGGGCGGGCACCCTACTCATCAGCAGGGCCTGAGAGTCCATACCCGCTGCCTGGCTGGTCCCCCCTCTGGGGTGGAACCTCAGCCCCAATTTCACCCCATCACCCCCAGGGGAGACCAAGTTAACACCCCTCCCTGCTTAATGCTGGGTCGGGGGCAAAGGCCCAATGAGGGAGCCATGCCCACCCCACCCCCAGCACCCTGCCCCATCAGAGGTGAGTACCAGAGGGTACTGGGCCACCACTCCTTTAGCCCCTCTCCTGCCTCCCCCAGCTGACTGTGGCCCCTCCTCTGTGTGCCTCCCACCCCACTCTCGGGCTGTAGGGGGGATCCCCGCGCACCAGGTGTTGCAGTTGACCCTGACAGAGTCCCCTGGCTGATAGATGGCCTCGTTGTGCATGCAGGGACAGTCCTCCGGGGCAACGCAGCCCGCCCTGCCGTCTGACACCAGCCCCGGGGGGCAGACACAGCCAGAGACACAGCGCGTGCTGTACTGTGGGGAGAGGTGGGCACTGTCAGAAGGGATGGACAGGCTGCGGGAAACCAGCCAGCTAGCTCCCTGTCCCACCTTGTGGTGGGGACCAGGAGCCATTTGGAGGCCAGGTCCAATGTGGACCTACTGTATGACCCCAAGGACAGTAGGGGGGGGAGGGAGTGGGTCACGCAAGGGTGGGAACCCTTCTGTCATCAAGCCAAGGGGGCCAGGGGTGATTGGGGTAGGCAGGGTGGCAGGTGGCTGTCCCCTCTCCCAGAAGGACACTCACACAGTCCAGGTCCAGACTGCGGCAGCTCCTGAGGCACTCAGCCCCGATGGTCCCCTCGGGGACTTTGCTGCAGTCCAGGTACAACATAGGAGCCATGCACCCTGGATGGGGAGAGCAGGCTGGGAGGGGGCCCTGGGCACCTCACCATTGACAACCACAGCTCAGAGGGTCCGCCTCCTGGCACACCCGGCCCTATCTGGCCACCAGCCCTCCTTTCTCTCTGTGAATAGCAGTACAGGGTGGGGGACCGGCCATGGCCATTGCAGGGCTCGGTAGGGTGGCGTTGGGGTGTCCGGCGTTACCTGTACTGTTCAGCAGCGGGGTCCCCAAGCAGTTTAGCTTCCCATTGGAGCACGAGCTACGAGAGGTGGATCGATGGTTGCTGATGGGAACAGCTCTTTCACCCCTCCCCACAACCTCGCTGGGCCTCGGCGGTGCCCAGAGGACAGAGCCTGCCTCTGAGGTGAGAGCAAAGGCCTAGCAGCCAGGGCCATGCAGGGGGGCAGGCCATGAGGAAGGCTCTTCGGCAACCACCCTTCCTGGGTTGCAGTTTGACCTCAGGAGCTGGGGAGGCCCTGTGGGCCTTCCCCACCCCTGTCTCTGTGGACCTCAAACCCCAGAGCACCCCAGAGCACGACAAGGTGCCCCTCTCGACAGATGGGCTCAGGGTGTTGTAAGGGGCACATCACTCTGGGTGACCTTGTGCTCCCACCCCAAGGGTGATCCTGAAAGAACCCTTCAAGGTGAGGAGCAGGCATGCAGCACCCCGCTGTCCCTGGAGGGGTGCTACTGGGGAGAAGAGGCATCACGATCACCTAGGAGGCAGGGGCCTGCCGAAGGCTGGGGTAAGGCCCAGCTGAGGGTACTGGAGGGTGCTCAGACAGTAGGGGTGGGTGTCCTGGTAGCAGGAGGCAGGCCATGTGGTTTGGGACACTCTGACTCAGGGCAGGGATTCTGCTATCTATAACACATCCTCTGACCTGCCCTCCCCCTAGGAAGACCTCCCCACAGTCCTGTACCCCAAGGGAGCTGAAATGAAATCCAGGGGGCTGCGGGGATGGGGGAGCATCTGGAGCATCCCTCCCCTGGCTACGGTCACCCTCTCTGGGACATTGGTGGCTGAGCCATGTGGCTGGTGACATGGGCCAGGACTCCAGGGCAGGACCTGGAGGAGGAGGAGGTGGCCACCGACACCTGTTCGGCCCCCTCTGGGGATGTCTCTTACCACACCACGCCATTTTCATGCACCGCCTCTCCGGGGGCCACCACGGTGCCGTGCAGGTAACAGGGGCACTCCCAGGAGGACACACAGTTGCCCGTGTCATCCAGGTAGGTGCCCACGGGGCAGGTGCAGCCATCCATGGGCACAAAGGAGATGCCACAGGTGATGTCGGCCTCGCTGAGGGAGCGGCAGGTAGGCTGGCAGGTGTCCACCACGTACGTGTAGCTCTGGGACTTAGGGCAGTTGCTCATATATTTGGCTGGATAAGAGAGGGATGCAGAGAGGTCAGGGCGGGGGTCCAGCTGCAGCCCGGCTGTAAGCTCCCAATTGTCATTACACCTCCTCAGGGTATCCCTCTGGGAATAACGAGTCCTACGCCAGCTTCCTGTGAGGGTCAGGATGCACGGGCTCAGGGGTCTTGGCTGAGGACAAGACAGGCCCAACCCCTCGCCAGAAGGACCTGGCCTGGATTCCCCCACCTGCCCTCCTGGTCTACGTGTTGAGGTGGATGGTCAAGGGGTCCCAGGAAGAGGGGACTCTGGGTAGTTGGGTGGTCCCCACAAGGCCCTAGCCTGTGGCTCCTTCTGCCACAGGGAAGGAGGCCCCCAGAAATCCATCTCTCTGCTGCTCCGAGGGATGCGAACCCTGGGGCGAGGGCTGGGCATCTGGAGCTGGTCTCTCGGTGCCCGAGTCCCCTGGGAGACAGGTGGGGGACTAGCAGGGCGAACCGGGCAGTGCCAGAACCCCTCAGGGGCTGGCATGGGATGTGTGGAGCTGAAACCACAGTCCGGGGCTACTTGTTGGCCTGGCGAGGGTGGAGCACGTGCGGGATAGACCCGCGTGCCTCGGGGACAGCTCCGGACTGGGCACAGGCAGGGCGGGTGCCTGAAGCCCTCAGGGTCGGAAGCGCAATGACCGGGACGCGGCGCTGGGTGGGTACTGGACACCGTCAGGATAGATGGGGGCTGGATGCGCAGGCGCACACTCACCGCAGACACTCTCCCTCCAGCCGCTCAGAAGGACCCCCTTGGCAGCGCATGCGCGCACGTAGGCGGAGAGCGCAGAGCACAGGCAGTCCTCGCTCCTCTCGCAGCTGCACGTGTCGAACATGCAGGTCTGCGAGGGGCGGAGGGGTGGGGAACTCAGGACGCTGCTGGTGACCCCACCCAGGTGATGTCCTCCCCTGCCCTGGCCAGGTCCTGGGAGGGAGGGGGCGGGTTTGGGGGGGGGGCTCTGGGCCAGGGCCTGTGGTTGGCAGGCTTCCAGGTACCAGTGAGTGGGCATAGTCACCCTGAGCACTGGGGCCCATTGCTGAGGGATGAGAGGGGGATCTCAAGAGCAAGCCCGGGGTAAGCTGTGCAGCGGGAGGGAAGGGGCGTGTTAGCAGCCCCCCTCGCCCCGCGCTGGGGGCTCACCGTGTGGAAAGTCCCAGGGTTGACGCTGGAGTGGCAGGGGCTGAAGGGGCCCTTAGGGTCAGTCAGCAGGCCACACCAGTGCAGGGCGTATTTTTCTGAGTTGGGGGAGGGGAAGAAAGAGGAAGGAGGGGGGAGAAGTTACCCTCTATGCATAATCTGGAAACCCCTGCCCCACCCCAAGCCCCCACTTTTCAAATGCAGCTCCCACCCTGATGGGGTCCCTTGTCCTGAATGTGGATTGGAGTCAGGCCACCCGCCAATCTTGAAGGTGTGCTCTGGACATGGGGTGGGGAGGGGGTGGGCAGGGAGAGGGAGATGTTCTACCCCAGCCCGGGCACCCCTCAGCCTCCCTGCTGTTCTGAGGCCCCTCCCCCTGCCCCGCCCCTGGTGGGGTACCGTTCTCCACGCTGAGGGAGCAGGGGTCCTCGAAGGTGCTCTTGACGTTGGGGCAGGCGGCCTGGCTCTTCCAGGTGTTGGCAAAGGCAACGCCTGTGCCCTCCACCACACCACTGAGGGCCATGAAGTCATCAGCCTGGTTCTGGTTGAAGTTCCCGCACAGACCTGGGGGCCCGGGGTGGCCAGTGGACAGGCCTCAGCGGGCACCTAGCTTGTCCGCCTACCTGTCCCACTGTGACACCACCAAGGGCTGACTGACACTGACCGGCCTGACGACCCTTTTCTGGATTTCACCTCCAGAACAGTCTGCAGAGGAGCCCTGGGGCCTGGGGCCTGGAGTGAGCATGTGTGTGTGTGGGGGGCGGGGTTCAGCTCCTCCTCAACCTGCCTGAGCCGGCAGCCAGGCCACCCCACCCCCCATGCGAAGCCAGCAAGCACCAGCTGGCCTGGGGCCACCTATCCCCAAACAGACTTCTGTGGAGTCAGTCCTGACCCACAGAAGCCCCTGAGAGGGTCTCCAAGGGAGCAGACTCTTTAGGGAACAGACAGTCTTGGCTAGGGGATTCAAACCACCGAGCTCGGGGTTAACATCAGTGCCTAACCCACTGCTCAGACAGGTCTCCCAAACCCAGCCCTGCCCTTACCTCCCACCCACCATGGAACTGACCCTGGCTCCCCCCCAAGCTGCCACCGGGGCCTCACCGCAAATCTGGCCACTGTGGGCCGGGTCCACCCGGATGTAGACCTGCAGGAGGGGCACCAGCTGGACCTGCAGTTGCAGGCCGAGCCCCGTCTGCAGCAGCAGGAAGAAGGAGGAGGGCTTGAAGATGGTGACGTTGGCTGGGGAGGACGAGGAGGGGTGTCAGAGCTCCACAGAGCCTGGGCACACCCCTGGCTTTGCCTCCCTAACAGCTGGACCAGGGCATGCCCCCAGGTCCTCCCACCAAGAGCCCGCTTCACAGCAGGGACCCCTCGGCATGACCGCAGAGCCGCTCGCAGCTGCTGCCTTTGTGGGCAGCCCGAGATGCACCACTAGGGGACAGAGCTCTGAGGACGAACGGCTGACCCCACAGCCATGGGGCTACAGCTGCCATCCCAACCGTACACTAGTCCTCGGGACCCCAGGGAACTGCCCAGAGGCACAAAGAGCCCTCAGAAATGGAGCCAGGCACTGGCCAGATGCTGGGAGCTGCCCACTGCTGTGAAGGTGGCCTGGCTGGCCAATACCTGCTGAGACCGGCAGCTGGGTGTAGATGGAATTCATGTACACCGCCCCGTTGGCCTGGATTTGGATGACCTAGAGAGAGGACGCAGGTGGGACCTTGGTGAGTCTGGGGCCGGGGTTGCCTGTCCATTTGGGCACCTCAGCCCCATCACATCAAGGGATGGTGCCCCCCAGGAGGGACACAGTCAGGGGAGGAGGAGGACTTAGGCCTCTGGACCTTGGTCCTGTGCTAGGATCGTCCAGGGTGGGGGCTCTAGGGAGGGCATGAAAACCTCTGTCTCTTCATTTCTTGGTATGTCCATCTGTCTGCCTAACTTCCCACCTCTCTGTCTCTCCATCTCTCCACCTGCCCATCAGTTCACCTGTCCATCGTCTCTCCACCTATCTCTCCATTTGTCTTCCTGTCCGTCTCTCCATCTGTCCACTCATTTGTTTCCCAAACTGTCCATCTGTCCATCTGCCCATCTCCACAGCTGCCTCTTTCCTGTTCACCTACTCCCCCCACCTGTCTCTCTGCCTGTCTCTCTGCCTAATACCCACAAGTCCATTTTCCATTTCTCTACCTAGCCATCTCTGCACCTGTCTCTCTCCTCACCTGTCTCTCCATCGGTCCACCTGTCTGTCTTTCCACCTATCTACCCATCTACCAGTTCGCTTGTCGATCTCCCTACTTGTCTCTCCAGCTATCTACCTGTCCATCTGTCTACCTGTCCATCTCTCCTTCTGTTCATCTAGCTCCCCACCAGTCTGACCCTCCACCTGTCTACCCGTCCATCTATCCACCTGGACATTTTCCCACCTGCATCAGCCATCTCTGGCCGCTCCCTCGCCTCCCACTCGCCCCGCGGCCGGCTCTCACCGTGTCCCCTCCGTGCAGGTTGAGTGTCACAGACTTGAGACAGCTCTCCGTTTCGGTCAGGCCACATTGCCGAAGCTCAGCCAGCACAGTAAATGTGTTGTCCTCACATCTCTGATGACAAGGACATAGGGGTATTGGGGCTGGCCGGTCTCTGAGGGGGTGGACAGGGCTGTGTGCGGGCATGTGCAGGCCCTGGGAGGGACGTACACGCAGACAGGGTGGACAGTGGCCCCAGGTGAGTGGGTCTCTGGTCCCTGCAGCCACCTCCGGGTTCTGAGGCACCCAGTCCGTGTGAACCCAGACATGGCCCCCACTGGCACCCTGTGAGGCCCTTCTGGGGTGAAGGGCGGAGGGTGGCCCGCACCTTGGACAGGATGTAGCTGCAATCCCCGTGCAGGTCATAGAGCTTCTCGTCGTAGGTGGTGATGTGGGCGCCTCCCAGGACCGAGCAGGTGCCTGGGCACGGGAGCTCATCACAGTGCCACCTTCCCCCAGAGCAGGTGCTGGGGACAGGAGGGCCCGTCTGTGAGCGAGAGGCCCCGCACTCATGCCTCTACCACCCAGAAAGAGGGTCCGCTAGCCGGGCAGGGGGTGTACCAGTAGCTGCAGCTGGTGTTGAAGGTAGCCCCTGGGGTGTAGGTGCGGCCGTGGTAGGTACAGGGGCACTGCTTCAGGGGCACACAGCCAGTGTGAGTAACATCGTCCAGCACGGTGCCTGGGGGAGGGAGAGGCAGAGTACGGGCAGTGAGGGGCTGTTCCCATCCCACTGCACAGGCGAAGGGGCTGGGGCCAGCAGGGCTCACCTGTTCCAACCCACGGGACAGCCAGGGGCAATGGAGCCACCTGTCTCTGAGGAGGGGACCGGAGGGTCTTCAGGGGAAAGGGGCCCAGACCTCGAGCCTGCCCTCTGTCCAAGCCACACCTGGCTTGGGTAAGCTCCCAAGGTTACTGTGCCTCAGTTTCCCTGCCTGTCCAGAGGGGGCCTCTGGTTTCTTCCCTCCCTCCCTCCTCAGATTAGCCCATCTCCTGAGTTTCACAACGTCATGGCCCACCCTGGCCCAGGGTGAGTCATTGGGGGCCCGATGGGCAGCAGTCAGCGTGGGGCCCTGGGGACCAGGGACCCTGGGCATGGGACATGCCTGGGGGGCAGAAGCAGCCGTCCTCGCAGTGGTCGTCGCAGAGCTGGGTGTGCTCAGGGATGGAGCAGGTGTTGGTGCAGGGGGACCCGCACTCGTGGTGCTCCATGCCCTTGGGGCAGGTCTGGGCTGTGGTTGGGGGAGAGAGGGAGGAAGGCACCAGGACCTGTGTGACCTCAGACAGCCCTGGTCCCACCTGTCTGTTCAGTCACTTCCTGGGCCAGCCAGGAAATGTGCAGCATCCAGGGCCAGGCCAGCACCTCTGGGGGCCGCTCTCCCGTGCCCACCCCAGGGCTCAGTACACTCCCCTCCCTTCCTGACAACTCCGCCTCCTGGAACCCTCCCCGGGGGACACTCACGGCAGAAACTGGGGCTCCTCCAGTTCTGTGGCTGGCCCCCAGCATGGGCACACTGGCGGGAGTACTCGGTGATGGTAGCACATGGGCAGCTCGGGCAGCGGCACAGGTCCTGGTTGCAGGCCTCTATGTATGGGCTGGGGTCCACTAGCTGGTTGCACTGCGAAAAGGCTGGGCCCAGCAGTATTCGGTAGCAGATGTTCTCCTGGGGGGCACAGCAGGCTGGGCACCACAGGATGGCCTCAAGGCCCCTCTCTTCCCCCTCCCCCAGATGATGGCCACTCAGCTGTGCCTTGACCTTGCTATCCTACCGACTAAAGAGTCCCTTTCTTTCCCTCCTTCCCATTCTTTCTCTGTGCCATCTACCCTCCTACCTCTCATCCACCCACTCACCCACCCATTCACCCATCCTCCCAACCACCCATATATCCACTCCTCCGCCCATCCATCCACTCATCCATCCATCCATCCATCCATCCATCCATCCATCCATCCATCCATCCACTCATCCATTCATCTTTCCCTCCCTCCTTCACTTTCTTCGTTCACCTTTGTTTTTCCTTCTACTCCTCCATCCATTAGTCCCTCCCTCCCTCCATGCATACCTCCTTCTTTCAGACCTTTCCTCTCTCTCTGTCTTTCCTTCCATCGTCCCACCCACCTCCTCACTCGTACACTGTTCACTTGCTCCCCTGGGTGCAGAATTGGTTGGTTCTGGGGGAGTTGGTTACAGGTCATGGGACTATGTCCTCAGCCACCCTGGGTGAGGGGACCCCTCTTCTCTGGACCCCACTGGGGGTCCCGGCCCAACTCCTTTGGCCCTGAGGTCAGCCACCCTGCTGTCTCCTTGCAGGGGCGCTGGCGCAGATGCTTACGCCGGTATCGGTGCAGTTGGAGGACAGGCTGGGCAACGGGTCTTGGCATTGCTCTGTGGGTCCATCCATCTTCTGTAGGTTTCCAAACTGGAGTGGTGACAGCTTGGTGTCTGTGGGGAGATGGGGGTGGGGCTGGGAACTGGTTCCTTGGGTTGGGTGCCAGGGCCCCCTGGAGCCAGTCCCTGCCCCAGGCCTGGGGCCCCAGCAGGCCCAGGCCCGGGCAGGCAGCACTCACTGTGGGAGTAGAACTCATTGAAAGCAGGGAGCCCGTTGAAGTCCCCACACATGCCACACGTCTGGTTGGCGTACTTGGGTTCCAGCTCCAGCTGTAGGGACATGGAGCCAGTGCTGAGCACAGCCTCTGCCCACATGCCCTCCCCCTCCACTGGGCAGCACCCCCGCCAGGTTCCACTGCCCCCAGCCCTGGAGGGCCTACTACGGTGGGCTTACCAGGACGCTGTTCCCTCGGCCCCAGAAGAGCGTGAGGACCATGCGGATGCTGATCTTGATGTAGCTACTGCTGTCTTCCACCAGGAGCCCGGAGCGGCTGTGGGGCACCTTCACCCTGGGAGAGAAAGCTGGTTCCCCACTGCGCCCTGCCGGCCCCCGCCCAGGAACCCCCAGCCCCCGGCACTCACTGCTGCCCGTTCACCAGCACCAAGCCCTGCAGGACCTCCAGCACCAGTCCCTCCACCTTGAGGACCACGTGGCTGATGACGGGCCTGTCGCCCGAGAGCTCACGACGCAGCTGCACATTGAAGTCCTCGTAGGGGGCCCGGCAGTGCGAGGCCAGCACGTAGTTGCAGAGGCCGGGGAAGCGGAAGATGTCGCCGTCGAAGGTCTTGTAGTGAAAGTCGCCCCACGTGCTGCAGATGCGCCCATTGTGCGCGGGGTTCAGAGCTGGGGGGCGGGGCCAGGCATGAGACGCTTCTGGCCAACACCACCACACCCACCCTGTCCTTGGAGAGATATGACTGGGTGGCTGCCACTCTCTGGGGAGAACCTCCACTCTGGAATGGCCCTGGTCCGATGTCCATTGGCACCCTGCCGCTAGTGCCCGTGGGACTGTCCGGGGGCCCACCCAGGCCATCCAGCTGCTGAACACAGCGCGCTGTGAGGCTGCCTCCCAGCCCTGTCCACTTACGTGTCACGTGGGGGTGCACAGTGATGGGAGGGATGAAGGCCACATGCCGGGCAGGTGTCTGCTCTGCAGAGTGAGAACCGGGTCACCAGGAGCAGCTGGGGAGCCCCCACCCCCCGGGCCCTTAATGACTACTCCCCAGGCTGAGCTTGCCTGCCACCCAAAGGAGCTCCTGCCCAGGGGGGGTTGGTGAGTGTATGCGTGTGTCGATATGCGCAGGCAGTGTTTGAGTGCGGAGATGTGTACGTGTGTCGGTGTGTAGTCTTTGACTGTGGAGGGCTGTGACTGTGTGTGGGTGCTTGTGAATCTTTGTGAGTGCGTGGGGAGATAGGTGTGGGCATGAGTGTGCCTGGATGTGTGTGCATGCATGTGTGAGTCTGTGTGCTTGCCTGCACGTATGTGATTGTGGAACTTCCGAATGTGTGTGACGAAACATGTGGGTGGATATATGCGAGTGTGCATGGGGATACTTGTGAGAGTGCATGGGTGTATGTGGGGGTGGGGGTGGCTCTGTGTATGAAAGTGGGGCACAGAAAGGTTTCCCCAGGTTGGTCCCCCCATATCCTATGACACACGGTCAATGTCTGTGCACGCGGAGGTCAGCTGTTACACCCTGCGGGTCATCAGCCATCCAGAGCATCCAACTCTAGGGTCTGGCCCACGCAAGGCGGGGCCTGCTCCCTGCTGATAAGGACAGTGATAGTTTCCCTGAAGGAGAGCCAGAGACAAGGTCAGGCCAACTCCAGGAGGACCAAGGTTAGGCTGCCCTCGTGAACCTAGGGTCCGCCCATCTTGTCACATGTGAGCCCCGAGTCTCCCCGCCTTCCTATTGTGTGTACACACCTAGCTCGTCCCCTTCCTGTCACGTGTAAGTCTATCGCACAGCCCCTTCCTGTTACACATGTGGTTGCCTCTAATCAGGGGGCTTGTACTCCCCTAAATGTATATCAACTGTGATTGGAACTCTATTTCCTCTCTCTGCGTGGACCTAGCTGCTGAGATCACGGCTGTCTGGGGGGTGAGCAATTGCATGCTTTATCTTGTCTGATGTCTCTTTCATTTTACCCCTCAATTACACAACCGCCCTATGGATCTGTTTGATTGTGGGGGCCGGTACCCCACATATGAATGTTTGTGTGTGTGTGGTGTGCATATATGGGTGAGTCTGTGTGGGTGCGGGTGCATATGCATGTATGGGTGAGTGGATGCATATGAGCACATGTGTGAGTGCCTGTGTGTGTGTGTGGAGGTATGAGTGTGGGTATAGGTGTGTATGTGTGGGTGTGTGGATAGAGTTATGTGTGGGTGTTCATGTGTGTATAGGTGTGTGTGACTGTATGGATGAGGAGCTATGTGGTTGTATGTGTGGGGTGTATGAATGAAGGTGTATGGGGTGGGGTGGGGGTCTATGTGTGTGGGTCTAGGTGTATGTGTGATGTTTGTGTGTGTGTGTGCCACTGTACAGATGAGGGTGTCTGGATGGGTGTGGGTGTAAGGGCATGGGTATCTGTGTGGGGGTGTATACATGTGGATGTGGCTGGATGTTTGTGGGTGTGTGATTATGTGTGCATGTGTGGGTGCATGTGTGTGAGTGCCTCTGTGTGTGCATGAATTCATGGTGTGGGTGTATGGGTGTGGATGTGTGTGGGTGTATGGTGTAGGTAGATGGGTGTGTATGTGTGTGGGGTGTATGGTGTGGGCGTATGGGTGTGTATGTGTGTGGGTGTATGGTGTGGGCGTATGGGTGTGGATGTGTGTGGGGTGTATGGTGTGGACGTATGGGTGTGTATGTGTGGGGTGTATGGTGTGGGCGTATGGGTGTGGATGTGTGTGGGGTGTATGGTGTGGGTGTATGGGTGTGTATGTGTGTGGGGTTTATGGTGTGGGTGTATGGGTGTGGATGTGTGTGGGTTTATGGTGTGGGTGTATGGGTGTGGATGTGTGTGGGGTGTATGGTGTGGGTGTATGGGTGTGGATGTGTGTGGGGTTTATGGTGTGGGTGTATGGGTGTGGATGTGTGTGGGTGTATGGTGTGGGCGTATGGGTGTGTATGTGTGGGGTGTATGGTGTGGGCGTATGGGTGTAGATGTGTGTGGGGTGTATGGTGTGGGTATATGGGTGTGGATGTGTGGGTGTATGGTGTGGGCGTATGGGTGTGGATGTGTGTGGGGTGTATGGTGTGGGCGTATGGGTGTGTATGTGTGTGGGTGTATGGTGTGGGCGTATGGGTGTGTATGTGTGTGGGTGTATGGTGTGGGTGTATGGGTGTGGATGTGTGGGGTGTATGTGTGGGCGTATGGGTGTGGATGTGTATAGATGTATGGGGTGTTGAATATGTGGATGTGGGTGGTATATGCGTGTATGTGTGTGTGGTGTATGTGTGGGTGGATGGGTGTGGGTGTGTGTTGTATATGTGGGTGTGTGTTTATGTGGGTGTGTGTGGATGTATGTGTGTGCCTGTGTAGATGTGTGCGTGCTGATGCGGTGCAGCTCATCTCTGTGGAGGAGATCGTGCCTTGACCTTCTTGGATGCCGACCCCTCTCCCCCATACTGTCCCTCAAACAGGGGCCCAGGAAGGGGTTGTGTGTCTTGTGGTTCTGAGGAAGGGCCGAGGGTGGGCTCCCCAGTTCTGTTCCCATAAGCCCCGCACTCCCAGCGGCCCCTTACGCAAGTCCTTCAGAGTGAACTCCACGTCCTCAGTACCTGTCCAGCTTGGCTCTGCCCTGTCTTGGGTCTCTGTAGGATTGACAGGTGTGGGCACATGAGGGCCACCCAGGGGCCACTGGGAAGCACACCTGAAGGTTCACGCAAGCCTCCTGTGAACCCTCAGGGCAGACTCCTCCCCACCAGACTGCCTGGTCTCTCCTGGCTGCCAGTCGGGAGACAGGCCCTGGCCGAGAGCCTCAGCACTCACTTCAGGGAAGGTCAGCCCCTCCATGCTGCTCCCGAGGAGGACAAAGGCCGCTGTGTGGGGACAAGGGCCCAGACAGGCAGGCCCACAAGCACGACTTAGCAGAAACCCAAGACCAAGGCCAGCCTCTCTACTGCCATCCATCCTGGCCAAGGGGGGGCTGGCCCTGGTCCAGCGGTTGGCCGCTGCTGGGGGCCGTGTCCTGGCCACTGGCCTGTTCTCCCTGCCCATCACCTCTCTGGCTGGCTGGGCCCCAGAATTTCCTCCTCACAGCAGCTGTTGGGCAGGGCTGGTGCCCCTGTATGGCTGTCCTTGCAGGCAGCCTCATGTCCCCTAGGCCTGAGCTGGCACCCCCCCCCCACCACCACCCCACCCAACACACACAGGTTCCCACTTCCTGCTGGACTTTCTCAGCCATGACCTGTGGAGCTCCCGGGCTGACCTTCACCCCCCCCACACACCCCTCAGGCACAGCTCCTCCTCTCTGCCCCTTCACTTGGTGGATGACGGGGCACGCAGCCCTCCTTCCCCAGGGTCCTCCTGTTCCCATGTGGAAGTGAGGCCAGCCCCCCCTGAACCAGTGACTGCACCCCAGACCACACAGCCAGAAAAGGCCCGGGGGTGGCCAGGAGACAGGCGATGGCCGTACCTCGGAAATTGGCACCGGTCAGGGATCAGGGCCAAGGTGGCAGTGGGGGGGTGATTGGCCCTGGACCCCCTGCTAGAAACTGAACAGGACCCCACCTCATCTCAGTCATCCTCGCCCCCAAGACAGGGGCCGGTGGGCCTGAGCCCAGTGGGCCTCCCCTGAACCTCCTGAAGGCTGGCAGGGGCCAAGCAGCCCAGACACCACGGGCGCTGAGGCCAGGCCAGGCGCTGTCAGGGGGCCACCCGGCAGCTCTGGGACAGCATCTTTCTCTGTTGCAGTAGGTGTTAGTTTCCTGGGAGTGCCACAGGGAGGACAGACGGACCGAGGACCTGCAAGGCTGGAGGACCAGGTCCCCAGGAGAGGCACCACCCTGGACCCTCCTGCCTCTGGCTGTGTGGCCACCGGCAGGTCAAATCCCAATGGAGATTTTGTCCACCCTACAGGGGGTCTTTTGTCAGCCCAGAGGACCCAGAGGCAGGTGCCTCCTGACTGTCACGCAGGCTATCCCCTGGTAGGGGACTTATGGGGACCCCGAGCCTTGTCCCTACCCTGGCTTTCCCTCCTGACCCATTCTGAGGCCAGGCTCTCCAGACAGTCCCCGCAATCCCTCATCACCGACCCTGGGGGATGGGCCGGGTCCCCAACTCAGACAAGGTTAGGGCCCTGGCTGAGAGTAGGGTCCCAGTGGGTCTCGGGGGGGGGGCAGTCCTGTGATGCTGGAGCAGGGGGTCTGCCCTAGCATCCCCTCTGCCAGACTGAAGTCCAGAGAGCAGGGGGACCCCAAGAGGGCTGGGAGCGGCAGGAGGGGGAGCTGACCTTACCTGCCTGCTGTGTGGCCAGCAGGCCCACCAGGGTGCAGGCCAGCGCCCAGCACCAGCTGCTGGTGCCCATCCCGTGGCTGGCACAGTGGTGGGAGGAGAGGAGGGAGAAGGCAGGTGCTGCTGCCCTGGGGGCCAGGGCTTATGTAGCAGGCAGCCTTGGCCCCACGCCTGGCTCCTAGGCCACTCGACGTGCTGCCCCCCCCCCCCTCCAGCCATGTGTGTTTGTTCTTGGGGAGGGGCTCAGGACGGGCAGCAGGAAGGAGGGCTTCGAGCTCTGTGCTCAGAACATGGGCTGCCCTGGAGCCCCGCCTGCCTCCAAGTTCCCGAGTGCTAGGTCGGGGTCCTGCAGCCCCCACCCTGGACCCAAGCAAGGGGGTCAGCAAGCCTGTGCCCACTCATTCCTGGAGCCTATCCCAGCCGAGGGGCGGGACTGACCAGAAAAGCACCCCATGGGTTCCCTGGGGGATCAGGGGGTGGGGTGGGCTGAGCTGGCAGGTAGGGACAGCCAGCAGGGAACCACAAAGATGCAGCTGGGGGAGTTAGAGACCTGAGGACTCGGAGGCTTGCGCCATGCCTCAGTGTCCCTGCAGTGGGAGACAGCTCGGAGTGGACCCCACTGGCCCTCTAAGAGGTGGCCACTTGGGGTCCACCTGTTTCCTGTGCAGCGCTCCAGTGGGGGCCCAGGGGGAGCCGTGTGCCCATACCATGTCCCTCTTCCACGAAGAGATCCCTGAAGACCCAGGCCCCAGCCTGGTGCCTGTGCCCCCCACCCTTACCCCCTTGGCGGGGCGATGACTCCTTTTGCTGATTTTACTTAACATGAAAAGCCCCCTGTGAGCTGGCCTTCCTGAACCTTGCCCCTCCGCACAGGAGCCGAATCTCCCCATTCCATCCTCCTCCCCAGCTGCGGGAGCACCCTGTACCCTGACACAGAGCCCTGGACCTCTAGGTGCCTGTGGGCAACATTGCATCTTGACCCAGAACCCACAGGCTCCCTGGGCACTCCTGGACAATATTACATAAGGATAGGACTCGCCGTGAACTCCCAGAGGCCCAGGGGTTCATGTAAGAATACAATGTTGCCCATGGGTGCCCAGGGGCTCTATGTAAGGATACAGTGTTGCCCCCGGGCGCCCAGGGGTTCTGTGTAAGAATACAGTGTTGCCCCCGGGCGCCCAGGGTCCAGGGGTTCACTGTAAGGATGCTGTGCTGCTGTGGCCTTCCTTGGGGGCTGCGGGGGGCCTGAGCGGGGTAGGGTGGGGGGTCTGAGGCAGGGGACGGGAGCCAGCGCCCGTCCCGCTCGGCTGGCAGGCCTGGCGGTTGAGACATCCCGGATGTGGTGGCCGTGCACCGAGCCTGTTTGCTCAGCCGGTTTGCCCCTTCACAGTTGAGGGAGCGGAGAACAGAAGGAAGAGGGGATGGAAAACAGGCTGTTCCTGCTGGGAAGGGGGGCGCTCTGCCAGGCCACACCAGTGTGCCAGGACCCCGCCCTGTGGCTTGGCCGAGCCTCCCCTGGCCCCCGGGGCTGGCTCGTGAGCCCCAGGAGAGCTGGACTGGAGACAAGCCTGTTGTCTGAGGGAGGGCCATCCCCAACCACCCAGAAACACCCCCCCCCACTACTGTCACCAGCTGTACCAGCCCCCAGCCTTGGAGGAGGTCGGGAGCAGAGGGATCACCCCCCAAGGGCCAGCAGTGTCTCTTCCTTGGGACAGTGGTTGGGGGCTGGCCCTGTGTCCTGTCCCCCTCAGTGCTGTGGACGGTTTGAGGGAACAGGGCACTGGGAAGGAGGGGACACTTCCCTTGCTCTTGGAGTCTCCAGCCTGGGGCATGGCAGGTGGGCACCCCCACTTCTCCAACGATGGTCCCAGCAGCCCCGATTCCTGCCCCTCATGGGCTCATGGGAGAGAGCAGACCCGAGCTCGGGGTGGCATGGGCAGGCACCAGGGAGCCCAGGGGACAAGCCTGGTAGCAGATGCGTTAGGTCATCACAGCCCCAGACCCTGGCATGGGCCTGCTCTGCTGGCTCTTCCCTCCTTCCCCTCTCTCTCCTTCCTTCCTTCCAGCTCTTCTGTCAAGTCCCAGGAGTGCTGCCCTGGCCCCTCCCCTGCCCATGCTCCCAGGACCAGGGGCCCCCAAGGAGGCCAAGAACCAGGGGAGAAGTCAGTTCTGGGTGTGGCAAACTCAGGAACCGACCAGCACATGTGGACCCCAGGAGGCCTGATGGGGGTGGGGGGTGGGAGAAGCTCAGCTCTACTCTGGGAGGTAGGGGGCATCCGGCACTTAAGGTGAGAAGGTAGCAGGCGGTTATCTTGCTTTTAAAAGATCCTGTTCTGAACGTTGGGGTTGGTGAGCCCATCCGTACCAATGGATGAAGGAGGCCAAGGGCAGCTGGGCCGGGCACCTGCCTGCCACAGATGGGTGGGGCCGAAGCTCGGGCTAAGTGGCCTGGACTCGACTGGCCCTGAGCAGCCTCTGAGGGAGTCGGGCCGCCGTGGAGAAGCCCGGCCCCTGGCTGCAGGTTCTCAAGCTCTCCGGATCCTCGTCCCAAGGGCCCGAATACGAGCATGCAGAGCGGCCGACAGGTCCTGGTCCTGGACACCCTCCAAGGGCCGAAGGCCCCCACAGGGAAGACATCTCATTTGAGGGACCCGGGACCCCCCCACCTGTTCCTGGAGATGCTGGCCCCATGGGAGGGGCTCAGAAAAGCCCTCTGGGGCCACAGAGACAGCTGGGGGCTGGGGGGGTGGGGGCAGTTGGGGCAGCTTGGCTACATGTCTGAGAGCAGAGGGTAGGCTTGAGGCGGGCAGTGAGGGGCTCCTGGAAGCCCAGCAGGTGTGGACTCAGGAGGGGAAGGGAGTGGGGGACTCAAGAAGGGGGTGGGGTCAGCGGTTGCTGGCCTCAGGTGGAGCTGCAGCCCCTCCAGACCCTCGGCAGGCGGTGTGGGCAGGGGTGGGGGTGGCGCATCCAGGCCTGTCCCCTTGGGCCCTTAGGCCTCCCCTCTGGCTATGGACCTGGAGAGTGGCCCCAGGGCCCGCGGTGCCCACTCTACAGACTGGGCTGCGGGCTGCGTGTCCCTGGGCTTGAGAGCTTGGCTAGTGAGGGCACACCTGGCGGGGGGGGGGGGCGGCAGGGTGGAGGGCGGTCCAGCTCCCTGCGCGGCATTTGCTCAGGATTAGTGGGTGCTGGAGCGGCATCCACACCTGCCTCCACGCAGGCTGGGTGGGCACTGGCCAGAGGTGACAGTGGCCAAAGACAAACACGGGCCCTCCCTTCCCTCCAGGAACCTCCGTGTTGATTCAGCACCGGCGGGCTCGGCGCCGAGGGGAGCCGGGGGGCCCATGGGCACAGAAGACCAGAGTGGTGCCCAGTGCCCGGCCAGGGGGACAGCCCGTTTGGCCATCCTGCCCCCACCCCCTCACAGTTCTGGGTGTGGCCACCGTGTGACGGTCTGGAGCTGCCTCTGGCCTGTCAGTGCTCAGGGCTAGGTGGGTCTGTGCAGCGGGCAGCAGGAACCCACATGGAGGGTGAGGCGGTGGTCCCGCCCTGGCCTCGTTGAGGGATGAAGCGTCCACCGTCCTGGATGGTCTCTGCCTGCTTCCCCAGGTCATCCCACACCCACCCCATCCCCACCCTTCCCGCATCCTGCACCTCGGGGATGCTTCTCACTGGCCCAGTAGGTTGTGGGTCTGCTGGCCCGTCATGGTGGCCGAGCAGATGCTAGGGGAAGAGACAGCTCAGGCCTGTGTCCAGCAGAGCCAAGGGGACGGACCAGCGAGTGGCCACTTCTCTCATGGAGCTGCCGGGGCAAGAGGGCAACCAGTGGCCGGACCAGGGTCGGGTGGAACCATCTGGAAGGGGACTCCCTGGAGAGAGAGTCCTGGCTCTCCCCACGGACAGCATAGCCTGGGGACCGTCCCCTCTGACATGCCTTCAGAGCAGGCAGGTCAGAATACTGGGGAGAGAGAACCCTGCAGACAGGACCGCTGGGGGCTGAGGGAGAGGCCTCTCCTGACAGGGACACGCGGTGGTCAGTGGTCTCATAGGCGAGTCTCCACCCAGAGGGAGGGTGATAAGAACACCACCCCCCAGGTCTGCCAGGGCACACCTGCTCCACTGGGGCTCATCCATCCATCAGACAGGCCCCCAAGGGAAGGAAGCTGTCCTTGGGGGAAAGGTGGGCCCCGTAGAAGGGCTCCTGTCCTCCGGCTCACGGAATGCTCAGTGGGGAGCCCTGGTGGAGTGGTGGCTCCCCACTGGCTGCAGTCCACAAGGCGGACAGTTGGAAACCAGAGGCTGCAGCCCGGGAGAAAGATGGGCTTTCTGCCCGTGCCGAGGGGCAGTCTTGGGGCAGGTCGTCCTGCTCTGTCGTCTAGGGTCACCAAGGGTCAGAACTGACTTACTGGCAATGAGATGGGTTTTGATTTTTTGGCAGTACTCACTGACACTTCCCCCTCCCTCCCTGGCTCGAGGCAGCTCTGAGCTGGGCAGGGTGGGTGGTCCCCTCTCTGGACATTGGGCAGGGGCTTGGCCACCCTTACACGATCCCCTTCGGGAGCTGCAGACTTGAGGGAGAGGTCACCCACCTGCACTGCACTTCTGGCCCCCACCCCTCCCTGGAGCTCTGGAGCAGCCCCCACCCAGGCAGCTCTGCTGGGTGGAAAAGCAGGTGAGGAGGAGTGGAGGTTGGGCTCTGCAGCCGGTGGGACCAGTGGGCAGGGGCCCACAGGAGGATGGGAAGTGGGCAGGACCCCTGGCTGGAGTGGCTGGGTTTGGGGCAGGGCACTTCCATACGCATCACCTCTTGTTTTCCCAACTCTGACCTGGGCTCTCGGCGGGGCCACAGACATGGTGCCTGGGGGACACTATGCAGGATGTGCCGTTCAGGTGGGGTGGGGCATGGTGCCTGGGGGATATTTATTTGGGAAGACGTGGTGTTTGGGGGACATGATATTCCAGGGGTCGTTAGGGGGAGCCCGATGGCTCAGTGGGTGACACACTGAGCTGTTCACCCCAAGGTCGGCAGTTCGAACCACCAGCCACTCCTGAGGAGAAAGATCAGGCTCTACTCCGTCAAGAGTGACAGTCCTGGAAATGCACAGGCACGGGTTCTACCCTGTCCTGTGGGGCCACTGTGGCTCAGCCCCTGACGTGATGGCAGGGAGAGTAGGGAAGTTTCCAGCGGGACTTGGGGCGATAGGTCCAGCTCTGGGTCATTCAGAGGTCAGGGGTCAGGTCACCAGCCCCCAACTACCACCACCTCCCCCACCCAGGCCTGCAGTGCAAAAGGGCCAGGCCTTCCCGTCCACTGTGCTTAGGGAGGAGCAGAACTGGCTGCGTTCCCAGGGCCTCCCCCTCCCCCAGCGGGCCCCAGTCCCTGACCTGCCCACTTCCCATCCTCCTGTGGGCCACAGCCAAGGCCAGGGCCCCAGGGGGAAGCCCCAGCAAATCCAAGTGGGGTGCTGCCATGCCAATGAATGTGGGGGTCAACTGAATCACACTAGGAGGCCTGGGACATGGTGGGGTGCTTGTGAGAGGCACCCCCACCCCAGCCCACCCTCTGCCACTCCATCCGCTCTTCCTCCTCCCCCATGTCCACTCGGGCCTTGTTGCTCCCCCCCCCCCCCCAGGCTGCAGGAAGCTGGGAAGCCACGGGTGTCCATGGCGTGCTGTGCAGGGCTTTCTGACCATCTGCTCAGGCCCCCTTCAGAGACCCCGGGCCAAGCCCACCTTGGGCTTCAGATCCAACTTCTTTCTCTTATCAGACATCCCGCCCCCCTCTGTCAGAGCAGCTTGATCACGCACTCCCCAGAGGGACAGTCCCCAGAGAGCCTGTCCTCACCCCAACTATTCCCCTGAGAAGCGGCCTGCCCGCCCAGCCCTCGGTTCCCTCCGGTCCATCTAGCTGCTGTGACCACTGATGTGCCCGCCTGGGCACCGCACATCATGGGCACATGAGTGGCCCTGGGCCCTGTCCTTCCGCCTTGTCTGACTGACTGCATGCAGTCTGAGGGCGCCAAGCTGCGGACGCATCCGTCACCTATGAATCTGTCTCCTCTGCACCCCTGTCTGTGTCTCCTGCTGTGTTCCCACCCGCTGGCTCCAATCTCCCTCTGTGTCATCTCCGGGACGTCCTGCGGCAGACTGAGCCTGGGGTGAGGAGCCCATTCTGGCTGCAGCCCCCAAAGGACACCCCTGAGCCCTCGGGGTCCTTTCCGGATAGCCTTCCCCTGACAGCCCCCTGACTATCAGTATTGGCTGGGGGTTCCCACTTGCGATCACATCACAGGAGCTCCCCAGCCACCAAGGGGCCCAGGGTGAGTGGCCAGTTCCTGCCAGCTGCCCTCCCTGAACCATGTCCCCATGAACACCCCCTGCTCTATCATCACTCCCAGATGGAGGCTGCAGGCCTCCGAGGCCACCAGGACCTGGGTCTGTGACCCCAGAGCTGAGCTGACACTAGCAGGAGCCTGGGGCTTGAGTGACTTCAGACCCAAGTGTCTTCTCTGGGAACCAAGCACAGGGCGCTGAGTTCTGAGTCTCCATGTGGTGGGTGTGCTGGGGTGAGGGGTCAGGAGACCCCAAACCTGCCCCAGGACTCTCAGACGCATGAGGACAGATACCTACCTCGGACTTGGGGTGGTGGGAACAGTCCTGGGATTCACCGGAAAAACACAGGTTGGGTGCCAGCCGTGATGTCCAGCCCACGACCAGACCCCAGGGGCACTTCCAAGACCACAGAAGCAGCAGGAGGGGCTTCCAGCTGCCCCAGCTGACCTTGGAACTTGGAGTCCCTTCCCATTGACTTTTCTCCTTCAGGAGGGGGAGCAGAGCATCACCTTGCCCCCCACCCCTCACCCCACGCCTGCCAGCCCCACACGGGTTCATGGGCCACACCCAGCTTGGAAGTGGTTTCCGGAAAGCCTGTCTTGTGTAACTGGCCAGGCTGCTATGGCCCCCACAGTGGTCCGGTTACTCCCTGTGCCCAGCCCCAGGTTCCAGGGAAGGGGTGACACGGGCAGCAGGAGGCCGAGGCCCCGTCTGTCACCGGCTCAGGAGCCTGTGGGATTAGTCACTGCGAGTCCACCCCAGGAGGAAGAGGTGGCCCCTTTGACACTCGATCCACTTGGGGGGGTGGCGGCAGTTGACAGGCCGGGGACTGGTTGCCAGCGGCACTGATTAAGTGTCTTCTGCGGCCACCAGGTCACCAGGTGGCCCAGGCAGAGGACCTGAAGGAGCTGGGGCTGCCAGCAACACCGTAGACTTCCTGCTTGCCAGGAGGTGTGAGGGCTGGGCTTCCCCTCCGGCAGCACCAAAGGCTCCGGGGTCGTGCCCGCTGGTGCCCACTGACTCAGAACCAGCTGCTGGAGGGCCAGGGTGCTTGGGGCGTGACACCCCAGATCCCTGTTGGACCAGTAAAGATACCCCTGGCCTTGAGCACAATCAGAGCCCCCTGGAGACCAGACTCAGCTGTCCATCCAGCTGGCACTGGGGTCAAGTGGGGAGGAGTCTGGGAAGCCGACAGACCTCAGCGTGGGGCAGAAATGGCCAGGCCCGTAGCCCCAGGATGGGGCCCGCAGAAGCTACAGAGGGCTGTCCTCTCTCCTCCCAGGGACCTGGGCCCTGAGGTCCCACGGCAGGCCCCTCTGCGTTCTCAGCCTCAACTCAAATGACCCCTTCAAGGGGCGTCCAGGCGGCTGAGACACCCTCTGGAGCCTGGGCGGTGCTAGTGGTGCTTCCCTCTGGTGGCAGCCGCAGGGAGCGCGGCTACCCCGCTGGTGATGTGTGTTGGCAGCTCCCCACCGAGGGGATCCTACAGGGCCCCAGCCTCCACCCCATCCTGCCCAAACTCCACCAGCTAACTAGGCAGTGTGAAGATTACACAGCAATGGACTTCTAACTCAAGGAGGCTGAGGGGTAAAGTGTCCACCCAGACCATGTCACGGGAGACCAGTTTCCTATGTCCACCCAGCCCACCTCCAGCAAGCCATCCGCTCTGGGCCTCAGTCTCCCTTTTGTGAGATGAGGGGTTTGGGTGGCAAGCCCTGGAAGGACATTTGTGTGGCTGGCAGCCTCTTCCCTGACCCCACCACACCCTCTGCCCAGCATCTGCAGCCCACTCCACCCAGGCCGCCTGGGGCCTAGTCAGAGCCCCAGGACCTGCAGGCAGCCCAAACCTGCCAGGCTGTGCCCCAGCACACACCTGCTGACCGCTGCCCTCCAGGTCTGCTTCTTGCCAGCCTCCTCTCCAGATGCTGAGCCCCCGCTCGCACCCCCTTTTCCCAGGCCCAGAATTACAACACTAAGCAGAGGCGTGGATTGCAAAATGCTTCTTTGTATTTACGAAAGGCAGGGGCCCAGGCCCGAGGTAACATGAGGGTCTGCCCGCCATGGCCACATCCACACGAGGGTCCTGGAATCACCAAAGGACAGTCAGTGATGGGACCCTTTCTGGACGCTGGACTGAAGCCAGAGGCTGCCTGGCTGCCCCGGCCAGCACATAGGTTGCAGCCCCCACCCCTGAGAGAAAGAGGTGGGGTGGGGCCGGTCCTACTGGGCTCAGAGGCGGTGGAGTGGAGGTGGGGGCTTCCCGGGCAGCGGTCACTGCAGGGATGAGGCCCAGGCCTCCTGACTGTCCTCTTGGCTGTCCTCCGAGTCGCACCGCGGGCCCACGCAGCCGCACTGCTCCACGTGACGGTAGCTGAAGGCGCGGGTGGAGCCGTCCCCACAGCTCAGCGTCACGTTCCGCAGGGACGTCCGCAGCTCCCGGCAGCACTGGCACCTGTGCTCCATCTTGTTGGCTTTGAAGGAGTATCTGGGGGGGGGGGGTCTGCTCAGTGCCAGGCACCCTCAAACCAACCATTCTTTTATTGCTAGCTCCCCAGAAAACAGCAGACAGAACTCCTGCTCCCTGCGGTGCAGGCTCCCTGCTCCCAGGAGCCCAAGAAGTGGCCCCGCAGAGGCGGGCCCCACACAGGCGGTCAGCGAGCTGCCAGGGGGGCAGCAGGCCCAGAGGCTCAGGGAGCGCTGAGCCAATGCCCAGGCCAGGCTCCACCCCACACGCCCAGGCCCTGGGCCACTGCTGGCTGTCCCCTTCCCCCTCCTACCCCCCTCTCCCTCCTGCCTCCCTCCTGGTCTTCCTCCCCACCCTCGAGGAGCACCATCCTGTGCCCGGACCCCTGCCCACCACATCTCTGATGCTGCCCTCGAGGGGGCAGGGGCATGGCTCACGTACATGGAGGCCGTGTCCCCACAGTTGCCCTTGCAGTAGGGGAGGTGCAGGGGCTGCAGGGAGCGGCAGCCACGCTCCTGGATGACTTCTTGCTTGTAGTACACCGCACAAGTGGACACTAAGGGGGAGGAGCCCGGTGAGGGCCTTCTCAGGGACCGCCCCGTCATGCCCTGCCCCACCCCGTGCCCCGCCATGCCCCGCCCTCGTGGCCCGCCATGCCCGCCCCACCCCGCCCTGCGCCCCGCGCCCACGTCACGCACTGTTGTGGAACGGATGGGGGCACTGGAGGCAACAGCCGTCTTCGCCGAGCTGAGCCTGCTCCTGTGTGGACAAGGTGAGCCCAGTGGGTACGGGAGGCCACTGAGCAGCCCACAGAAATGGGGGCACCCCACTCCATCTTGGGGCTGCTCTGGACTGGGTCTATTCTGGGCAGTGGAGGGGGGGAGGATGGGGGCCCGGTCACATACCTGGGGGCAGTCCAGTACAGGGCACGCTTTCTTTGTGGTCACCACCGCCGGCCCACTTGGGTGTCGCTCACACTCGTGTGTCTCACAAGGCTTCTCTGGATCCGTCCAGGTCTCATTGGGCTGCAGGAGGCCCTGCCCCATGAGCGCCCTGCCCACCTCAGTCTCCTTGCCCCCACCCTCTTCTCCCAGGGTCCCTGCCGGTGGGGGCAGGCTCTGCCTCAGGGGCTACACCTGGTCTCTGCATACAAACACCTTTGCACGGGACCCCCTAACCACCCTGACTTGCTCAGAGGACTCGGAGTGGTGGAGGGACATGGCTCAGTCCCCACTTTCCTACCCCCCGCCCCCCGTTCCCGGTACCTAGGGCAGCGGCCACTCACGTAGAAGAGGTGGACAGAGCCGTTCCTGGTGTGGATGACGCAGGCCACGGGCACGCAGGTGCCACAGCACTGCCCAGCCAACTCCCGGTACTCGAAGCCCTGCCAAGACACAGGGCACCAGCCTGATTCTCGCATGGCCCGGCCACCCTGGGACAGCCACTGGGGTAAGGGTGGGCGCAGGCCACCGGGCAAGGAGGGTGTGCTCACCGGCTGGCAGAGGCGCTTGCAAATCTGAGTCTCGCAGATGACCATGTAAGGCTCTGTCGCCGGGTCCTGAGGGGCCTGGCACCGGCACGTCTTGCACAGACTGGAGGACACCACGGCGCCCGGCTGCAGGGACAGGGGCAGTGAGATACTGGGGCAGCTTCCTCCTGTCCTCCCCGGCCTAGCTGCCCCATGGTCCATCCTCAAGGCCCTGCTCCTGGGACTGTCCCTGCACGGAGATGGCAGCCCTGGGCCCCACCCTCACAGACAAAGCCCCAAGGAGGGGATGGGAGGGCGGGGCACCAACCACACACAGGCTTCCATGGCGGTGGGAGGGGTCTGCAGGACACAGCACAGGTGGACAGGGACGCTGCAGGGACCGGGGCGTGTCTACAGGAGGTGCTTACCTGGTATATGCTGCCGTTGTACACACAGACGGGGTCAAAGACTGTTCGGAAAAAGACAATTAGCTTGGAGGCCTGTCCCAACCCCCTAACTCATCCCTGGCCCACCCCACCGCACCACGCCCCTTCCCTCCCCTGAGCTGGCCCCTGCTCCCAGGGACGCCCCCTCCCGGCCGGCCTGTGGGCCCACACTCACTGCATGTGCGGCTCGGACAGCACTGGCCCTCTTCGTGGGTGATGACTGCGTGGGAGCCCTGGGGGCAGGGCAGGAGCTGGGGGCAGGAGCTGCTGTTGCAGACTGTGGAAGGTAGCAGGGGCCACTCAGAGCCGGGCATGCACCACCTCCTGGGGGGGCCTCCCTGAGCACCCAGACTCCCCAGGCAGAGCTGGTTGGGTCAGCAGCTGAATATCCAGTGGGTGGTGGCGCTGGGCCCCTCACCCCCACCCCAGGGCTGTCCCCAGATCCCTCTCATGCAGCACAGTGTTGGCCCTGAAAGAGGGGTGTCCTGCCAGCCCAGCCCAAAGGGGTCCCAGCCGCCCTGCCTGAGCCTACTCACCGCAGTGGTACTCAGTGCAGCACTGGCCTTCCTGCATGGGCACGGGTACTGCCACATGGCCAGCGGCATGGCAGCTGGGAGGCGCAGGGCAGGTCTGTGCCCTGCAGGACAGGGTCCGGGTGCTGCCATCACAGGTGCACTCCTGGCAGTTGGCGACAATAGTCTGGCCCGGCTGTGGGGGTCAGGCAGGTTGGCCGGTCAGAGAGTAGCTGGCAGAACCTGGACCCCGGAAAGGTGGGCAAGGCAGTCTCTCCACATGTGGGAGACGCAGCACAGGCCACGGAAGGGCTGGTCCATGGGTCTGCAGGCCAGCACAGGGACAGGGGGGCCGAGGTGGGTGGGCTCAACCTGGTGACCAGTGCTCACCCCTGCTGAAACTGTCGCTGTGGCCAGCAGAGCAGGGTCCCCACAGAAGGGAGAGCACCCTGAGATGGAGCCCTCAGGGGTAGCAGGTGGAATGGTGGGTGCAGCCTCGTCTCCGCCTGCCCCTCTCCGTCCCTCCTCTGTGCCCCCTGCCCTGCACTGGCACTCATGTGCCGGGTCCTAGGATCCCAGGACAGACAGAGTCCAGGCCCCAGCTCACCTCCACCGGCTCTCCGTTGGGTCCCTGGCAGCCTGGAGGGAGAGAGCAAATGAGACTTCTACCTGGCAGCCCCAAACACAGTGTCAGGTACCAGGGGACCCCAGGCAGCTGACCCCGGCATACTTGGGCAGTCGGTGGGCACACAGACAGCTATGCTTTCGCTGAACAGGGTCAGGCCTGCCGGGCAGAAGCAGCCTTCCGTGGAGGACTGGAAGTCTTGGAGTGCGCTGGGGGGTAGAGATGGAGTGGGCCGGTCAGTGGCCTTTGTAGAGAAGGACCAGGAGGCCCTGACAAGAGATTCTGGCCCAGAGGTGCCTCAGCCCCTCCCCCGAGGCCCGGGAGGCATTACAGGTAGAAATACAAAGGAGGCCGGGGGTGTTACAGGTCCACAGGAGGCTGGGCGGTATTATAGGTACACAGGAGGTTAGGGGTGTTACAGGTGCAAAGGAGGCTGCGGTGTTGTAGGCAGACAGGAGGCTGGGGGTGTTACTGGTGCACAGGAGGCTGGGGGTGTTACAGGTGCACAGCAGGCTGGGGTGTTACAGGTGCACAGGAGGCTGGGGTGTTGTAGGTAGACAGGAGGCTAGGGGTATTACTGGTGCACAGGAGGCTGGGGGTGTTACAGGTGCACAGCAGGCTGGGGTGTTGTAGGTAGACAGGAGGCTGGGGGGTGTTTCAGGTGCACATGGGGGCTGGGGGTGTTTCAGGTGCACACGGGGGCTGGCGGTGTTTCAGGTGCACACGGGGGCTGGGGGTATTTCAGGTGCACACGGGGGCTAGGGGTTTTACAGGTGCACAGGAGGCTGGGGGTGTTTCAGGTGCACACGGGGGCTGGGGGTGTTCAGGTGCACAGGAGGCTGGGGGTGTTTCAGGTGCACAGGAGGCTGGGGGTGTTTCAGGTGCACACAGGGGCTGGGGGTGTTTCAGGTGCACACGGGGGCTGGGGGTATTTCAGGTGCACATGGGGGCTAGGGGTTTTATAGGTGCACAGGAGGCTGGGGGTGTTTCAGGTGCACACGGGGGCTGGGGGTGTTTCAGGTGCACAGGAGGCTGGGGGTGTTTCAGGTGCACAGGAGGCTGGGGGTGTTTCAGGTGCACAGGAGGCTGGGGGGTGTTTCAGGTGCACATGGGGGCTGGGGACAGTCATAGGTGTGCATGGGGCTGGGCGGGGTTGCAGGCACACACTTGATACTGGCACTGTTGTTCCCGTAGCAGTACGTGGGGCTGATCGGGCCGCAGGGCTCGTACACTTGGTCGGGAGGACAGGTGAAAGCTGCCAAGGAGAAGCCACCGTGAGAGTCAGCGTCAGCTCAGCTCAGGGGTCGCCACAAACCTTGACCATGTGCAGGTTTGCCCCGGGGCCGCCTGCCATCCCCCACCAGAGCCCATGACCACCACCCCTGCACCACTGGGGATCGCCCAGCCACTGCACACCTGAGGGGCTGCCCACCAGTTCTCCCCGGAAGCCTGTGCCCCAAGGGGCACACCCCACTCCGGCCCGGCCGGGTAGGGCGTCCTGAGGGCAGGGCCTCAAGGGGTCCCTCACCACAGGTGTTGTTGGTGTAGCCCCTCCAGTCGATGCAGCGGCCGTGGGAGGCACAGAGGGAGGCGTACATCTCCAGGCTGGAGCACATCACGCTGACGTCGTCCACGTGGCACTGGTCGAAGACGCAGCCTTCGTAGTACGGCCTCGGGGGGATGACGTCGTGGCAGTGCTCAAAGACCCTAGGACACGGGGGAGGTGTGGGTGCAGCCCCTGCCTGCCATCCTCCTGGGACTCCCATCTGTGGACCCCACTCAAACCTGCCCTGTGTTGCTCCTGTGGCCACCAGGCCACCAGTGAGGGACTTGACAGTGCGTCAGAGCCCGAGATGCCCTCCGCTGCCCACTCGGCTCCAGCCACCCTGCAGAGCCTGACCTGCCACTCCAAGCCACCTCCATGCCCTCCGTCCCTGAGGGCTTCTCCCCAAACCAAGCTCACTGCATGGAGTCAGTTTGCTGACCCAGAGCGACCTTACAGGAGAGGGTGGACCTGCCCCACGGGTTGCCGAGACTGTAACTCTTTACATGAGTAGTGAGCCTCCTCCTTCTCTCTCGGGGCAGAGAGCGGTTTCGAACTGCTGACCTTGTGGTGAGCAGCCCATCACATGACCACCCTGCTGCCCCCACGGCGCCCCCACACGATGTCTTACTTGCTCAGGATCAGCTGACAGATCAGAGACGGCTTGCAGCGGTTCCAGGTGCTCGGTGTGGTGGTGGGCATCGGGGTGGAGGGCGGCCTCAGGCAGAATGGCTGGTTGGGTGTGGTCACCTTCCAGTGGCCAGCCATCCTGGAGCAGGAGCTGTCGAGGGCCCCATCCGGTAGGCGGCAATCATCCTTCTGGTTGTTACTACAGGTGCCTGGGGAGGGGGGGTGGGGGCGGGGTCAGGGTGGCCCCTGACTAGGAGGCGGCCCCTGACTGGGAGACGGCCCCTTGAGGACCAGCGGAGCCTGAGTCCTGCCTAAGGCCCCTCACCTCCCTGTCCCCGACTTCCCTCAGTGAGGGGACCATCATGGGTCTCCCCTACTCGCCACTGAGGCCCAGGGTCAGAGTCGGGTGGTGGTGGGGGTGCTCACCGCACTGGCCCTCAGTGTTGCCGTCGAACTTGCTGACGGGCACCTCCACCGAGAAGATGAGACCAGTGAACATGACCTGCAGGCCGATGGCCGGCACGCTCACAAACATCTTGATGCCCAGCTGCGAGACCACAATGCCGTTGCTCCTGAAGCCAGGCTGGACTTGCTTGCCATTGAAGAGGATCTGGACGGGCCACACCGCCCGGGGACAGAGGCAGGAGCCAGTCAGAGAGGAAGGGGGGCTGGGTTCCTGCTTTGGGTGCCTGGGCCCCTGGCCCGCCTGCCCCAGCAGAGAGGCTGCCTACCTGGTTGGCTGAGATGCCCACGGCGCCGGGCCGGCGGGTCAGCACCACGCGGTCCTGCTGGTACTCGAGGATGATGGAGCGCGGGCAGGAGAGCCCGTCCTCGGCATTGCAGAAGTAGTTGTCGATGAGCACGCGGAAGTGGCCGTACCTGGGCACGATCTGCTGCACCAGCACGTAGGTGCAGTTGTCCAGGAATGTGTAGTAGGTGCCATCGAAGGTGATGTAGTGCGGGTCGCCCCAGCCGCTGCAGACGCCTGCAGGGCAAGGGCGGCTGACTTGGGCCCAGGCGACTGGGCATCCCCACAGGTCACCTCTCTCCCCAGCCCTGGGACTGGTCAAACACTCAGGGATTGTCCAGGTGGGACCACCAGGAGAAGTCACACTGGCCTTCCCTTCCCCAGCACCATGCCCTCTGGCGCCCTGCGCCCTGCCACCCCAGTCCCATGGCTGTGGGAAGGTTTCTCCAGGGTCCCTCCCGACTCTTTCCTATGTGGATGCTGCCCCTCCATGCCGTGCCCGCCCCGCCCGGCTGGCCCGCTCACACTGGCACTCCTGGTGCGGGCAGCAGCCGTCCTTGTCCATCACGGTCATGGGTGGGTAGCCATTGGCGCAGGTTAGCGCCTTGCTGGGCGGGCATGTCCGTGGGTGCAGGGTGATGACGTCGTGGCCCTCGCAGGTGGCCTGGGTGCAGCCAGGCATGTTCCATGTCTCGCCTTTCTGTAAGTGCAGAGGTGGCACAGGGGCTCAGCCCCCGAGTCTCAGCTTCCCCATGGGGCACGACTCTGGCCAAGGTTGAGGGGTCCAGCACTTGAGGGACAATCGCTGGTGACCTCAGTGGCCCCTTTGTGCTCCGGCTCCCAGACCCCACCATTCGGTCCTCCAAGGGTGTGGAAGGTGCCCTGCCAGCCCCCATTTTCACCCTGAGCCCCACACAGGGGCCCAAGCCCCTCCCCACTCCCCGCCGTCTCCCTGGCTGTACCACCGAGGATATTGTGACAAGCCTCTCCTTGACCCGGCAGAAGGTCATGCCCAGCTCCATGCTCCAGGTCAGGCCTGGGCACACAGTGTTTTTGGAAGGGTCCAGGTGGCTCCTGCCAGGACCCAGCAGCCCCTTGGGGAGAAGCGGAACTCGGGGGAATAATTACCTTTCGTGGGGGGACCACATTGGAGCACATATGGTTAGCACTGGGCGAAGGGGAGGGCGGCGGCGTGGGTGGCGGCGTGGTGGGCGGGCAGTCCTGGCTGGCATTCTTGACCACGTGGCAGTCCTGTGTGCACTGGGCCGAATAGCAGTGCCCATCAAGGTCTCTCTGCTGGTAGATGGTGGCCCCTGCAAGACACGCATCCACTGTAGGTTGGTGGCTGGATGGGGCCGATGCGCTAAGGGCGTTTGGATGGCTCCGACAGGTGTGTCCCCTCGCCGAGCCTCCTGCCCTGATGAGGGCCTCTATCCACCCACTAAGGACGGCAATGGAAAGGAGATGAAGACAGGGACTCAGACCACTCCAGGCCTCACTCAGAAAGAGCACGACACCCACCCCCTCCCAGGGTGACCTTGGATGGGACACTCACACCAGGCTCGGGACATGCCAGGTGCACGGGCAGGGCAGCCACCTACCAGCGGGGTAGAACTTGCCGGCCACGGCGCAGTAGCACTGGGTGGTAGAGCTGAGTATTGTCACAGGAGGACTGGTGTGAGGGGTCTGTGGTGTAGATGGGGCTGGCACGCTCGGGGTGACTGAGGTAGGGGGGCAGTCCTGTGGCTCACAGCACAGCACGCGGATCTCATAGTTGAAGCACATCGGAAACTTCCCCATCTGGTCCTGGTTCCGGCACACCAGCCCCACGTCGGGGTTGCACTCCACCACCTGCCCCAGCCGCTCGATGCTGACCTCGGGGTGGTTCTCGGCACGGCACTGAAGCTGTGTGATCGCCTCGGGCTTGTGGCAGACCTTCTCTCCATGCCGGACGATGTTGTCGTAGGTTTCCACGTCTCCGCCTTGGAGCCCAGAGGATGGGAAGTCCACATCGAACCACTTGGTCCACGTGCACACTGTCGGGCAGGGGCTGTGAGTCGTCTCAGGGACAGGGGACGTGGCTGGAGGGACAGTGGATGTGGCTGGAGGAATAGGGGTGGTGGTGGTGGTGGTGGTTGTAGGGACAGGGGGTGTGGTTGGAGGAATAGGGGTTGTGGTGGTGGCTGGAGGGACAGTGGGTGTTCCTGGAGGGACAATGGATGTAGTTGGAGGAATAGGGGTGGTGGTGGTTGTAGAGACAGGGGTTGTGGTTGGAGGAATAGGGGTGGTGGTGGTTGTAGAGACAGGGGATGTGGCTGGAGGGACAGTGGATGTGCCTGGAGGGACAGTGGGTGTGACTGGAGGGACAGTGGACGTGGCTGGAGGAATAGGGGTGGTGGTGGTGGTTGTAGGGACAGGGGGAGTGGTTGTAGAGACAGGGGTTGTGGTTGGAGGAATAGGGGTGGTGGTGGTTATAGAGACAGGGGATGTGGCTGGAGGGACAGTGGATGTGCCTGGAGGGACAGTGGGTGTGACTGGAGGGACAGTGGACGTGGCTGGAGGAATAGGGGTGGTGGTGGTGGTTGTAGGGACAGGAGGAGTGGTTGTAGAGACATGGGGTGTGGTTGGAGGAATAGGGGTTATGGTGGTGGCTGGAGGGAGAGTGGATGTGGCTGGAGGGACAGTGGTTGAAGAAGTTGCTGGAGTATGGCAGCGGGGTTCACAGCACAGCACGCGGATCTCATAGTTGAAGCACATTGGAAACTTCCCCATCTGGTCCTGGTTCCTGCACACCAGCCCCACGTCGGGGTTGCACTCCACCACCTGCCCTAGCCGCTCGATGCTGACCTCGGGGTGGTTCTTGGCGCGGCACTGAAGCTGTGTGATCGCCTCGGGCTTGTGGCAGACCTTCTCTCCATGCCGGACGATGTTGTCGTAGGTTTCCACGTCTCCGCCTTGGAGCCCAGAGGATGGGAAGTCCACATCGAACCACTTGGTCCACCTGCACACTTTTGGGCAGGGGCTGTGAGTCGTCTCAGGGACAGTGGGTGTGACTGGAGGGACAGTGGATTTGGCTGGAGGAATAGTGGTTGAGGTGGTGGTTGTGGTTGTAGAGACAGGGGGAGTGGTTATAGAGACAGGGGGTGTGGTTGGAGGAATAGGGGTTGTGGTGGTGGCTGGAGGGACAGTGGGTGTTCCTGGAGGGACAATGGACGTAGTTGGAGGAATAGGGGTGGTGGTGGTTGTAGAGACAGGGGATGTGGCTGGAGGGACAGTGGATGTGCCTGGAGGGACAGTGGGTGTGCCTGGAGGGACAGTGGATGTTCCTGGAGGGACAATGGACGTAGTTGGAGGAATAGGGGTGGTGGTGGTTGTAGAGACAGGGATTGTGGTTGGAGGAATAGGGGTGGTGGTGGTTGTAGAGACAGGGTATGTGGCTGGAGGGACAGTGGATGTGGCTGGAGGGACAGTGGTTGAAGGAGTTGCTGGAGTATGGCAGCGGGGTTCACAGCACAGCACGCGGATCTCATAGTTGAAGCACATCGGAAACTTCCCCATCTGGTCCTGGTTCCTGCACACCAACCCCACGTCGGGGTTGCACTCCACCACCTGCCCCAGCCGCTCGATGCTGACCTCGGGGTGGTTCTCGGCACGGCACTGAAGCTGTGTGATCGCCTCGGGCTTGTGGCAGACCTTCTCTCCATGCCGGACGATGTTGTCGTAGGTTTCCACGTCTCCGCCTTGGAGCCCAGAGGATGGGAAGTCCACATCGAACCACTTGGTCCACGTGCACACTTTTGGGCAGGGGCTGTGAGTCGTCTCAGGGACAGTGGGTGTGACTGGAGGGACAGTGGATTTGGCTGGAGGAATAGTGGTTGAGGTGGTGGTTGTGGTTGTAGAGACAGGGGGAGTGGTTATAGAGACAGGGGGTGTGGTTGGAGGAATAGGGGTTGTGGTGGTGGCTGGAGGGACAGTGGGTGTTCCTGGAGGGACAATGGACGTAGTTGGAGGAATAGGGGTGGTGGTGGTTGTAGAGACAGGGGATGTGGCTGGAGGGACAGTGGATGTGCCTGGAGGGACAGTGGGTGTGCCTGGAGGGACAGTGGATGTTCCTGGAGGGACAATGGACGTAGTTGGAGGAATAGGGGTGGTGGTGGTTGTAGAGACAGGGATTGTGGTTGGAGGAATAGGGGTGGTGGTGGTTGTAGAGACAGGGTATGTGGCTGGAGGGACAGTGGATGTGCCTCGAGGGACAGTGTGTGTGCCTGGAGGGACAGTGGATGTGCTTGGAGGGACAGTGGGTGTGCCTGGAGGGACAGTGGATGTTCCTGGAGGGACAATGGACGTAGTTGGAGGAATAGGGGTGGTGGTGGTTGTAGAGACAGGGGTTGTGGTTGGAGGAATAGGGGTGGTGGTGGTTGTAGAGACAGGGGATGTGGCTGGAGGGACAGTGGATGTGCCTCGAAGGACAGTGTGTGTGCCTGGAGGGACAGTGGATGTGCCTGGAGGGACAGTCGGTGTGCCTGGAGGGACAGTGGATGTTCCTGGAGGGACAATGGACGTAGTTGGAGGAATAGGGGTGGTGGTGGTTGTAGAGACAGGGGATGTGGCTGGAGGGACAGTGGATGTGCCTCGAGGGACAGTGTGTGTGCCTGGAGGGACAGTGGGTGTGCCTGGAGGGACAGTGGATGTGGCTGGAGGGACAGTGGATGTGGCTGGAGGGGCAATGGTTGAAGAAGTTGCTGGAGTATGGCAGCGGGGTTCACAGCACAGCACGCGGATCTCATAGTTGAAGCACATCGGAAACTTCCCCATCTGGTCCTGGTTCCGGCACACCAGCCCCACGTCGGGGTTGCACTCCACCACCTGTCCCAGCCGCTCGATGCTGACCTCGGGGTGGTTCTTGGCGCGGCACTGAAGCTGTGTGATCGCCTCGGGCTTGTGGCAGACCTTCTCTCCATGCCGGACGATGTTGTCGTAGGTTTCCACGTCTCCGCCTTGGAGCCCAGAGGATGGGAAGTCCACATCGAACCACTTGGTCCACGTGCACACTTTTGGGCAGGGGCTGTGAGTCGTCTCAGGGACAGTGGGTGTGACTGGAGGGACAGTGGATTTGGCTGGAGGAATAGTGGTTGAGGTGGTGGTTGTGGTTGTAGAGACAGGGGGAGTGGTTATAGAGACAGGGGGTGTGGTTGGAGGAATAGGGGTTGTGGTGGTGGCTGGAGGGACAGTGGGTGTTCCTGGAGGGACAATGGACGTAGTTGGAGGAATAGGGGTGGTGGTGGTTGTAGAGACAGGGGTTGTGGTTGGAGGAATAGGGGTGGTGGTGGTTGTAGAGACAGGGGATGTGGCTGGAGGGACAGTGGATGTGCCTGGAGGGACAGTGGACGTGGCTGGAGGAATAGGGGTGGTGGTGGTGGTTGTAGGGACAGGAGGAGTGGTTGTAGAGACAGGGGGTGTGGTTGGAGGAATAGGGGTTATGGTGGCTGCTGGAGGGACAGTGGATGTGGCTGGAGGGACAGTGGTTGAAGAAGTTGCTGGAGTATGGCAGCGGGGTTCACAGCACAGCACGCGGATCTCATAGTTGAAGCACATCGGAAACTTCCCCATCTGGTCCTGGTTCCTGCACACCAACCCCACGTCGGGGTTGCACTCCACCACCTGGCCCAGCCGCTCGATGCTGACCTCGGGGTGGTTCTCGGCGCGGCACTGAAGCTGTGTGATCGCCTCGGGCTTGTGGCAGACCTTCTCTCCATGCCGGATGATGTTGTCGTAGGTTTCCACGTCTCCGCCTTGGAGCCCAGAGGATGGGAAGTCCACATCGAACCACTTGGTCCACGTGCACACTTTTGGGCAGAGGCTGTGAGTCGTCTCAGGGACAGTGGGTGTGACTGGAGGGACAGTGGATTTGGCTGGAGGAATAGTGGTTGAGGTGGTGGTTGTGGTTGTAGAGACAGGGGGAGTGGTTATAGAGACAGGGGGTGTGGTTGGAGGAATAGGGGTTGTGGTGGTGGCTGGAGGGACAGTGGGTGTTCCTGGAGGGACAATGGACGTAGTTGGAGGAATAGGGGTGGTGGTGGTTGTAGAGACAGGGGATGTGGCTGGAGGGACAGTGGATGTGCCTGGAGGGACAGTGGGTGTGCCTGGAGGGACAGTGGATGTTCCTGGAGGGACAATGGACGTAGTTGGAGGAATAGGGGTGGTGGTGGTTGTAGAGACAGGGATTGTGGTTGGAGGAATAGGGGTGGTGGTGGTTGTAGAGACAGGGTATGTGGCTGGAGGGACAGTGGATGTGCCTCGAGGGACAGTGTGTGTGCCTGGAGGGACAGTGGATGTGCTTGGAGGGACAGTGGGTGTGCCTGGAGGGACAGTGGATGTTCCTGGAGGGACAATGGACGTAGTTGGAGGAATAGGGGTGGTGGTGGTTGTAGAGACAGGGGTTGTGGTTGGAGGAATAGGCGTGGTGGTGGTTGTAGAGACAGGGGATGTGGCTGGAGGGACAGTGGATGTGCCTGGAGGGACAGTGGGTGTGCCTGGAGGGACAGTGGATGTTCCTGGAGGGACAATGGACGTAGTTGGAGGAATAGGGGTGGTGGTGGTTGTAGAGACAGGGATTGTGGTTGGAGGAATAGGGGTGGTGGTGGTTGTAGAGACAGGGTATGTGGCTGGAGGGACAGTGGATGTGCCTCGAGGGACAGTGTGTGTGCCTGGAGGGACAGTGGATGTGCTTGGAGGGACAGTGGGTGTGCCTGGAGGGACAGTGGATGTTCCTGGAGGGACAATGGACGTAGTTGGAGGAATAGGGGTGGTGGTGGTTGTAGAGACAGGGGTTGTGGTTGGAGGAATAGGCGTGGTGGTGGTTGTAGAGACAGGGGATGTGGCTGGAGGGACAGTGGATGTGCCTGGAGGGACAGTGGGTGTGCCTGGAGGGACAGTGGATGTTCCTGGAGGGACAATGGACGTAGTTGGAGGAATAGGGGTGGTGGTGGTTGTAGAGACAGGGATTGTGGTTGGAGGAATAGGGGTGGTGGTGGTTGTAGAGACAGGGTATGTGGCTGGAGGGACAGTGGATGTGGCTGGAGGGACAGTGGTTGAAGGAGTTGCTGGAGTATGGCAGCGGGGTTCACAGCACAGCACGCGGATCTCATAGTTGAAGCACATCGGAAACTTCCCCATCTGGTCCTGGTTCCTGCACACCAACCCCACGTCGGGGTTGCACTCCACCACCTGCCCCAGCCGCTCGATGCTGACCTCGGGGTGGTTCTCGGCACGGCACTGAAGCTGTGTGATCGCCTCGGGCTTGTGGCAGACCTTCTCTCCATGCCGGACGATGTTGTCGTAGGTTTCCACGTCTCCGCCTTGGAGCCCAGAGGATGGGAAGTCCACATCGAACCACTTGGTCCACGTGCACACTTTTGGGCAGGGGCTGTGAGTCGTCTCAGGGACAGTGGGTGTGACTGGAGGGACAGTGGATTTGGCTGGAGGAATAGTGGTTGAGGTGGTGGTTGTGGTTGTAGAGACAGGGGGAGTGGTTATAGAGACAGGGGGTGTGGTTGGAGGAATAGGGGTTGTGGTGGTGGCTGGAGGGACAGTGGGTGTTCCTGGAGGGACAATGGACGTAGTTGGAGGAATAGGGGTGGTGGTGGTTTTAGAGACAGGGGTTGAGGTTGTAGAGACAGGGTGTGTGGTTGGAGGAATAGTGGTGGTGGTGGTGGTGGTGGTTTTAGAGACAGGGGGAATGATTGTAGAGACAGGGTGTGTGGCTGGAGGAATAGTGGTTGTGGTTGTAGGGACAGTGGATGTGGTTGGAGGAATAGGGGTGGGGCTGGTGGTGGTGGTTGTAGAGACAGGGGGAGTGGTTTGCGGAATGGGGACTGTTGTGGTTGAAACAGGTGTGCTGGTTCGGGACTGAGGCACGAGAGTGGTTGGAGGCGTGGAGGCGGAGGTGGCTGTGGGGACAGGTGCCGTGGTGACATTCATGCACTCGTTCACGGGGTGGCAGCAGCGGACTCGGATCTCGTAGTTGAGGCAAATCGGAGGCAGCTGGTCCTTGTTGAGACAGAGCAGCCCCGTGGTGTTGCTGCAGGTCACCACCTGGCCCAGCAGAGCCAGTGGCGTGTCCGGGTAGCGCTCCGCTCTGCACTGCACCTCGGCAGGCTGCTGACAGATGTCGTACCCCTTGGATCTCAGGTTCTGGAAAGTGTCAAAGTCCCCACCGTCACGGCCCGGCTTCGGGTAGCTGCCATCGATCCACTCGCTCCAGCTGCATTTCATGTGCATGCAGGACACAGAGCTGGGCACAGCAGGGCTGCTTGTTGCCGTTTGGGTTTGTGTCGTGGGCCTGGAGGTGGTGGTCCTCATTGTGGAGGATGCCCAGGTCCCTGGGACAGGCGTGGGCGTGGCGGTGGTCTGGGCTGGCCCGGGGGGCGCGGCGGTGGAGGGGGGGAGCGGGCAGTCCTCGGGGGAGCAGCACTGCACTCGGATCTGGTAGTTGTCACAGAGCCCAGAGGCCTGGGCCCGGTTGTAGCAGGTGAGCCCCACCGCACGGCTACACTCCACGTGCTGCCCCAACTCAGCCAGTGGCACGTGGGGCCTGGCCTCAGCACGGCACTGCACTTCCTTGGGGGCCCTGCAGATTCGGAACCCATGGTCACGCAGATTCTGCAGGGTGTCGAAGTCCCCACTGTCTATTCCTCGGCCCGGGTGGCTGGCGTCCAGCCAGGGCGTCCACGTGCACAACTCCCTACAGCCCATATGCGTCGGCGGCGGCGAGGAGCCCGGGGGCGTTGAGAAGGTCCAGTTTGTAACTGGGATCACCACTGGTGGAGTATGGCTCCCTAAGGTGGGTGACAGAAACAGAAGGGAGGGGCTAAGCACTGGCCCCGCTGTCCACCCCTGTCTCACGGGCTTGATGGGAGTGGGCACGCCCACGCGGGGAGCGACCTGGCCGGCTGCCCTCGTTGGAGAGACACTCGCCTCTGAGGCAGCGTCCCACAGCCTCACTCCCAGGCACCCCAGTTTGCTCTTGGGGTGCAACTGGAGCTCAGGGGCCCCAAGACAGCCCCATCAGAAGGGGGTGCTGGCTCAGCAGCCAGGTGAGGGGCCGGAGGGACCAGGTGCATGTCCTGGGTCCCTGCTTATGCTAGCCTGTCCTGGGAGCACCCGAGACTTGATTCCTACAGTCCTTCTGCTCTGGGGCTCACACCTGACTCCAGCTTTGGGGGACTGCAGCGTGGCAGTTCCCTTCACCCTGCCCGCCCGCCCTCCTTGATGGCTGCATGGGGGACGAGCCCCAGGTGACACCAAGGGCCTCTCCATGGGAGCTTCCCCCGGCCGGGCGGCCTTACCACTGGACGTGCTGAAGGAGAAAGTGGTGGTGGGCGGCACAGTGCTGGTCCCACAGGCCTGCACTGTCCTCTCAATGGTCCCGTTGGTCACACAGCGGGCAGAGATGCAGGAGCCAGTGCCATCCGAGGTGTGGTAGATGATGTCCCCAGGCCGGAAGTGCTGCCCGTCGTAGGTGCAGACACAGGCTGCCAGGCAGGAGCACGTCAGGGGGCTCAACCGGGACCCTGTCCCAGCCCGACACCCAGGAGGGCCGCCCGCCACTCACCCTCGGCATTGTAGACACACACCACCCCATGCTCCGTGCAGGCGCTGTGGAGGAATGGAGACAGTTGGGGAGGGGCGCATGGGGCCAGTGCCTCCTCCCTCCCACACCCTGCCCAGGACGCACCAGGTCTGGCAGTTCTGGTCCGAGGGCACAGCGACACCGGGCCGGTAGTCCTTGCCCCGGACTCGGCAGGGTGGCGGGGGAGGGGGCGTTGAGCACTGAGCTACACACTGCATCTCTTCCTCATCAAAGATGGGGGCTTCAGGGGGGCACTTGGGGTAGCAGCCTGTGGGGTCACAGCCATGAGCTCAAGCCCCACCCAGGCCACTCTGAGGTCAGTCCCATCGAGGCCTCAGACCCCGGGGTCCCAGGACAGGCCCCCATGCAAGGCCCCATGGACTCAGGACCGTCCCGACTCAGGTCCCAGGAGCCTGGGTCAGACCCAACTCCAAGACCAGGAGATCCAGGACAGACCCTAGTTCAAACCCCAGGGACCTGGGCAGACCAGACCTCAGACCCCCAGGGCCTGAGGATCAGGAGAGTCAGGCCAGCTCCCTGGTCCTACAGGGACGAAGACCCCCAGGGATCCCCAAGGGACCCTGCCCCTCACCTTCCAGGCCTCGCAGGTCATGGAGGCAGCGCCCACTGGGGTTCCGGCAGGTGCGCATGCAGGGCGCTCCGCAGGGCTGGTAGTGCCACTCACACTCCCCTTGGGGGTTGTAGTAGTCACAGAACAAGGCTGGGGACAGGGCAGAGCGGGGTGGGGGGGTTACTCAGGGGGACTGCTACAGGGGAGGAGCAGCATCCCCAAACCCAGAGTCCAGGGCAGTTCTGCCAGCCTGGAGTCATTTCCCTCTAGACAAGGTTTCTTGATTCGGGGGGAAGGGAGGGGCGGGGCTCAGAGGGACAACAGGGGGCGTGGGCAGGGGTCTCCCCCTGACCTCTCGTCCCCAGCTACACTCCACCTGTCTCAGGCTCCATCAGGGCTGGGGGCACTAGAGGGCTCTGTCTACTCCTCCGGTTCCAGGCAGTTCTCTGGGTTCAGCGCTGGCCTTCAGGATTCCCCTCCCCAGCCCCCATCAACCGGCCCCGCCCCTCCTGCTTCCAGCACCGCGGACAGAGCCCCACTCACGGCAGACTTCAGGGCTGCGCCAGGACACACACACGCCCGCATCGTGGCAGGCCTGCGCATAGGCGGCCACGGCCGTGCAGAAGCACTCGCAGTCGCCGCCCGAGTCGCAGGCACATGCGTCGCTCACGCAGGCCTCGTAGTACTTGGTGGGCTCCACCTGCAGGAGACGGGGAGTTCAGATTCAGGAGGGGCCGTGGGGCCAGCTCCCGGGCTCTTTGAGGTCAGGGTCTCAGCGAATGAACATGGCCCGTGCTGAGCACTGGACCCCAGACTCTTCCCCACCCAGCGCTGTGCTGCACTCGTTCATCAGAAGAGGGGGCGCTTCTCCCCCTCAGCCCACCTCAGATGGCACCTGTGCCCACCTGTACCCAGTGGCAGGCAAGGAGGGCTCTGTCCAAACCTGTGTACTTGGCCCGTGGGATGCCCTGAAGCTGTTCCACACTGACCCCGTTCTCAGTTGCCCCCGGCCGCCTGGACCCCTGCCCTGACAGCCATCCCTTCCTCTCGTCTCCTCCCCAGACCCCCACCCCCGATCCGTACGTGGGCGTGGCAGGCAGCGAAGGTGGCACTGTGGAGGATGCTGCACTGCTTCTGGGCCCAGGCCTTGCGGTACGGGTTGGCGATGCAGGGGTCCCGGGGGGCCAGGGCATCCGGGCAGGTCGGTGAGAACTTCCAGCTGTTGCCAAACTCCAGCACATCGCCCACCACGGACTGGCTCCTCGTGGTGAAGTCGTTGATGGCGTTCCCGTCAAAGTTGCCACAGAGCCCGCACACCTTCCCCTGTGGGCAGGTGAGGGGAGGTGTGAACAGGTGAGGGGGGCCATAGGCCAGGGACCAGGATGAAGCCCCAGCCGCGACACGGCAGGGCCACTCTGAGGCCACAAGCTCCCGGTCTTCAGGCCCAGGGAAGGCTGCTTCCCCCACCTGCCCATCCACAGGGCAGGCCTGGCCGACTCACGCTGGACCCGGCTGAGGTCTCACCTCCCTGTCAGGCTGCTCAGCATCTCAGGGATGAGGCCAGAGCGTGTTTCTACGTCTGTCTGTCTCCCTCGGTCTTAGTCTCTCCCTCTCTCTCTACATCTCTGTATATCTCTGTCTCTCCACTTCTCTCTGACTCTACTTCTCTGACCATCTTTGTGTGTCTCTCTGACTCCCTCTCTCTTTTCTGAATATCTGTTTCTCTTTGTTTCTCTGTACGGCTGTCTCTCTGTGCCCCTCTCTGTCTCTGTGTCTCTCTGTGTCTCTTTGGCTGACTCTTCCTCTCTGCCCCCTGCATCACCTGTGTTCTCTGTAGACACCCCCTCCCCCAAGCTGGATAGCCCTGTCCCAGAGCCTGGGAAGACCACGGGCATCCTGGTACCCGGCTGACCTTGAACTCAGGGCTGAGTCTGAGAAAGAGGCTGGTCTTCTTGTCCCACTGGAGCACCAGACCGACATCCGTGTCCACCACCAAGTAGATGCCCATCTGGCGGATGAAGTAGGGCAGCCCCTGGCCAGCCCCCTTCTCGATCACCTCCACGTTGCCATCACTCAGCTTCAGCTCATAGCTCTGCTGGGTGCAGGGCGGGGTGGGACTCAGATGAAGCCAGGATGCCTGCCCCAGCAGCAGCCTTCCCAAGAGATCACACAGCCAGCCACCCAGCCCCCGAGGAGAGGGCAGTAAGTCTGGAAGGGGCCCCGGCCCATCCCCCACACGCACCCCCAGGAAGATCTTGATGGCCTTGGAGCAGGTGGTTCCCGTAGTGCCGCAGGGCACGTTCTCCGTGACGACGCGGAAGGAGCCTTGGACGCTGCTGTTGCTACTGCAGTGGTCCTGGGGGAGCAGGGGGCAGTCTCTGAGGCCCCTCGACCTCTGGGGTGGGGTGGGGGAGACTGACCCCATATCACAGAGCACCCAAAGGGACAGGGTCAGGCGTTGCGTCTCAGAGGGGCAGTGCTGAGCTGCAGAGGGAGGGTGGAGCTGTCGGAGGCCCAGGAGCCTAGGGTGGGGTGCTGACCCTGGGCCCCCCCACACACCTGGACCAGCGTGTACTCGCAGTCCCCATCGAAGCTGAAGCGCTGCCCATCGAAGGTGAGGTAGTGGCCGTCCCCGTACACGGCACAGGTGGCCAGGCAGGGCTCCTGGGTACACTGCCACATTCTGTTCTTACAGGTGCTGTGGGGCAGGGGCAGTTACAGGTCGGGCCTGGGCTGTGGCGGGCAGTACGGAGGCTGGGACCCAGTTTTCCTGTAACCCCTCAGGGCCTAGACTGGGGTACAAGCTAAGAAGGGTGCTAGCTCCCCAGAAGCCAGGACAGGACCCATCACTAGCCAAACCCACTGTGGTGAGAACTGTTCTGATGATCTGTCCACGTGTCCACAGATGTCAGTCAGGGAGCCTGCACTGCTCCTGTACGACATGGTCCCCCTTGGGAACCCCAGGGCCCAGACCAGCCCACCCCAGAACAGAGCCCCGTCTGCACATACCAGGTGTTGCAGCCGACGTGGATGGTCTGGCCGGCCTTGTAGCTGGCCTCATTGTGCACACAGGGGCAGTCCTCAGCCGCAATGCATCCCCCCTCGCCATCAGCCACCAGCCCATTGGGGCAGACACAGCCAGAGACACACTGGGAACTGTACTGCAGGGCAGCAGACACAGAGGCCGTGAGGCCGGGCACAGGCTGCACAGGCCATGGACTGAGGGACAGCAGCATAGGTCCACTGTGCGCAGCCCAGGAGCAAAAACCCCAGCAAGAAAAGGGACAGGGACCCCAGGAGGTGGACCCAGATCTCCTAGGGCCCACACTGAGAGGGCAAGACTACTGGGGTCTCCTGGGACCCATGGGGGCCCCCTGGAGGTGGGGTCTCCCAGGACCATGGGAGAACCCTGGAGGAGACGGTCCTCCAGTCTCCTAGAGCGACAGCGATGGAGGAGCATGTGCCCATTCTGTTGGCAGTGGGGGACGAGAGTCTGCTGGCTCTGAGTCCCGCCCCCCGCAGGCAGGTGCTTACGCAGGCCATGTCCAGGGTGTGGCAGCTTTTCTGACATCCAGCCCCGGAGGCGCCCGGTGTGGCATTCCGGCAGTCAAAGTAAACCATGGGTGCCGCACAGGCTGAAAGAGAGGGCTGGTCAGGGGGCCCCTTCCCACGGCCCCCGCCCCTGGCCCTGCTGCAGTGAGCAGAGCGGCGCCAGGCCCAACCTTTAACCTTTAACCCATTCAAGGAAGGGTGGGCAGGCAGGCTGCCCTCCTTGTAAACCAGTCCCCGAGCAGGCAGAAACTCAGAGGCTTTGGACGCACATTCAGAGGAGGGAACGCAGACCCTGATAACAAGTGTCCTGAGCGGAGCTGGCAGCTGGGTGGTTCCGCCTGCAGCTGCCAGACTGCCTCTGCCCGTGTGGCCATGCCCTCCTCTGCCCAGTCCAGCCCCGCCCTGGCCTGACACCCAGCATTGGCTAGAATCCTGCATGCACATGCTGTGTGTGTGTGTGTGTGTGTGTGTGTGTGCGCGCGCACGCGCCCACTCGCGCATGTTCAGGGTTTGGTCGTGTGTTTTTGTATAGTGTGTGTGAGTGTGCTTGTGGGAAGGGCCTGTATGTGTGCAGGAGACTGAGCATGTGTGGACGTGCGCCTGTGTGTGTGTACAGGCATGTGAGTATGCATACTAGTAAGTGTGTTCATGAGTGTGCGCGTGTGCAGAGGTTGGGGTGTGCACAGCCTATGGACTCCCTCAACCCCCTCACTGAAGCCCGGAGCGCAGACCACCGCTGACCCGGATAAGCTGACCAAAAGCCACTGAGCCAGCAAGCCTTGGGGACCTTGCTGTTTTCTCTCCCCTCCTGAGAGGAAGGGACTCACCTGGGGTTGGGGCTTGGATTCCAATGCAGGTCAGCTTCCCATGGGTGCAAGTGCTGTGGGGAGAGTGTGTCAGAGCCAGCACCCACCTCAGGGCCCCTCGCCCGCCGCCCAGCCAAGGGCTCTTACCACACAGCTCCGCCTTCGTGCACGGACTCCCCACTGGGCACCGTCACGCCCTGGTGGTAGCAGGGGCAGCTGGCAGCAGGCACACACTTCCCCGAGTCATCCAGGTAGGTGCCCTTGGTGCAGACACAGCCATCCACAGGTACGAAGCTGATGTGGCAGGTGGGGTCCTCCTCACTTAGTGAGCGGCAGGTGGGCTGGCAGGTGCTGACGTGGTCGCTATAGTTCAGTGACTTGGGGCAGGTGGTCATAGACTTTGCTGCAAAGATGTAGGGAGGGGACTCAGGATGCTTGTGGTACTCATCAGGGTCCCCAGGGTGCCCCCCCAAGCTCCAGATCCTCTCTCCCCCCATCATGGGGTCCACCTCCGCAGAGTCTGAAGCCTGTGTCTGGGGTGGGACACAGGTGGGTGCCCAAACCCTTCAGAGGCAGGGATGGGGTGCGTGGAGCATGAACTAGAGTCCCCAGGGTACTGAGTGGCCTGACAGGGGAGGGGGCATGGTGTCTGTGCCCCATACTGCAAGGACAGAATTGGGACTGAGCCCAGGGCAGGTGAGCCCTTGGCACTGGTGCAGACTGGTGGAGCGGGTCCCAGACCCCCTCAAGGACACATGGGGCTTGACTCAGGCACGGGGTGGGTACTGGACCCCTCGGGGTGGATGGCTGTGCCTCGCGTGCCAGAGCTCCCCCACACACCCTGACAAATGAGACTGGGCTGGGTCGGGGTGGGGGTGGGGATGAGGCCGGGTACCCCAGGCAAGGCCTGTGGCGCAGAGCACTCACCGCAGGCGCCTTCCCTCCAGCCGCTCAGAAGGACCCCCTTGGCGGCGCATGCCCGCACGTAGGCGGAGAGTGCAGAGCACAGGCAGGCCTCGCTCTTCTCGCAGTTACACGTGTCGAACATGCAGTTCTAAGGGTGAGAGGTAGCTATCGAGCGTGTACCTCATCCCACCCTGTCCCCGCTCTGGCTGCTGTTCAGGGTCTCCATCCTGTGTCCCTGCCTCTCAGTAGTCCCCACTCTTCCTCTGGGCTCCGCCCCCAGCCTGCAGGATAGGAGTAGGGCGGGGAGCTGACTGGGTGATCTAGAAGCTAAACCTTTGTCTTGCTCCTCCCATGATGCACTTGGTGGGACTCTTGAACAAGAGCTTCCTGTTACTGTGACCCAGCAGGTTGACATAAGGGCCATCCTGGGCCCCCGATGGCTAGAACCCCTGAGTGAACCTCTGAGCCTGGTTTAGGGTGCAATGGGTGAGACACCATAGGGAATACATGTGCATGGATGGATGGGTGGGTGGATGGATGATGGATAGGTGGATGGGTAGATGGATGGATGAATGAGTGGATGGATTTGTAGTTGAATGGATGGATGAGTGAGTCAGTGAGTGGATGGATGGATGAGTTAGTGAGTGGATGGATGCATGGATGAGTGAGTGAATGAGTGAGTGAGTGAGTGAGTGAGTGAGTGAGTGAGTGAGTGAGTGGATGGATGATGGATGAATGGGTGGATGGATTGGTAGCTGGATGAATGGATGAGTGAGTTAGTGGATGGATGGATGATGGATGGGTGGATGGATAGATGGATGGATGAGTGAATGAGTGAATGGATGGGTGGATGGTGGATGAGTAAGTAGATGGATGGATAAATGGAGAACAGGACAGGGGATAGAACTGGAGACCCAAGCAGGGTGCCAGGCTCCATGACTGTGACTGATGGAAGCATGGGGTCAGGCATGAAGAGGCACGTGGGGTGAGAGCAGGTTGTCACAGTGTCTGTCCTGTACTGGAGCCTTCTGTTCCCAAAGGTGGTTTCATGGCCCAAAACGGAGGCACCCCGAGCACACAGAGGATGCAACGTACTGAGTAGTAGGTGGCAGGGTTCACAGTGGCGTGGCATTGGGCGAAGCGCCCCTTAGGGTCCGTCAGCCGGGAGCACCAGTACTGCGCGTACTTCTCTGTGGGCACAGGGAGATGCTCGTTGGATGTCTGCCTGCAGTTCACCCTGCCCAGGCCAGCCCCTTGTGGACCCACAGCACCACTCCAATGTGCAAGATGTGGACCCGCAGCTCCCCATGGGGTGATGTCCCAGTGCCAGCTGCTCTCGCTGTCCTGCTGCTCCACCCAAGCTGCCCCCGACAGGCACTGGTCGTCACCACGGAGTCCAGGGACAAAAAGACTGGTGGCCTTTTCTTTACCCTGAAACTGTGTCCCCAATGTCAGGATGCCACCCACAAAGGAGGCACGCCCGATGAGTCCATAAGCATGTCCGTGGGCCCCGCTCTGGGATCCCAGCCTGTCCCTGAGCACCGCCACAGGAGGGGCCTTGTCTTCCCATGTGTGGCTCTGCTCACTTCCCTAAAAACTTCCATCCTCATATGGGTGCCTGAGACTTGTGCTGTTTGCTTGGTCCGACTCCCACCAGCCACCCCGCCTCAAGGGCAGGGCCAGAGTGACCAGCTGCTCCCTGTCTGGGCCTTGGTGGCACTGCCCTCGAGGGGGATGGGGGCTCCTCAGGTGGACAGTCCATCCCTTTGCAGAGCTTTGCATGGTGACTTTTCCTTGGGGCCAGCAGGGAGATGGGGAAGGGGGTGGGTACCGTTCTCCACACTGAGGGAGCAGGGGTCCTCGAAGGTGTTCTTGACGTTGGGGCAGGCGGCCTGGGTCTTCCAGGTGTTGGCAAAGGCAGCGGCCGTGCCCTCCACCACACCGCTAATGGTCTGGAAGTCGTCCGCCTGGATGCTGTTGAAGTTTCCACACAGGCCTGGGAGGGGTCAGGGGGAGGGAGAGGCATGAAGCCCTGGGGGTTCAGGGAGGAGTCGGCCTCGGGTAGACAGAGCCAGGTGTGAGGCCCTGGGCATGCTGACCAGCTGGATCCTGGGTGGGAGGTGCTGCTTACCGCAGGTCAGGCCCCGGAGAGCAGGTGCCAGCCGCAGGAAGACCTGCATGGTGGGCACCAGCTGGACATCCAGCTGCAGGCCCAGGGCTGTCTGAGCGATGACGAAGAAGGTGGAGGGCCGGAAGAGGGTGAGGTTGGCTATAGACACAGAGGGCAGAGCTTCAGTAGGGGCAGGGGTGAGGGGTGAGATGCCCAGGCAGCTGGGGCCGGAAGGCAGCCCTCACCTGCAGAGACAGGCAGCTGGGTGTAGATCTGGTTCACGAACACCTCACCGCTGGCCTTGACCACGACGACCTGGGGAGGCAGCAAAGGTCAGGGCCCTGCTGCCCGAGCCCAGGCCCACGGGGCTGAACACCGAGTCACAGAGGAGCCAGGGACCTCTGCCAGGGAGCAGGAGATGGGCAGAACTCATCCTGCCGTCCCGCATGTTCCAGGGGGATTTCTTTAGGGTGCAAACGCCCACGTTACAGAACAGGGAAATCTACTGACTGCAGGCAGTCACTCAGACAGCCCTGAGAGAGACGTGATGAGAAGGGAGACGGTCTTCTCACTGCCCGGCATTCACCCTCCCCCCTCCCACCCCCTGGTCAGGACGCAGCCCTGCCCGCCGCCCCGAGGGGCGGTGTGCTCACCGTCTGCCCACCGCCCAGGCTGAGGGTCACGCTCTTCAGGCAGGTCTCGCTATCCGTCAGCCCACACTTGCGCAGCTCGGCCAGCACGGTGAAGGCACCACCATCACAGGGCTGAGGGACACAGGAGCCGCACTGTCATTCCAGGCCCCCACCCCCCCGCAACCCTTCCCCCCGGCACAAGCTCTGAGCAGGGCTCGCCCGGGCAGCAGGGCCCAGGACCTCTTCTCCGGTGGAGCCCTAGGCCACCATCCAGCCAGGAAGAGACTAGACCATGGGAGACAGGGCACCCTGGTGGGGCAGCCACCAGGCATTCAAGTTCACTCAGAAGCACCGCAGGAGAAAGCCCTGGCGATGGACTGCTGAAAGGCCAGCCCTGCCTGCACAGCCTGCTGCAACCGTGGCAGGGGCCGCCGGGTCCGAGCAACTCTGGTTCATGGACAGTGGACAGACAACTGCCAGACAGGGAGACAGGCAGGGCATGCAGGGCCTTTGGGGGACGAGAAAGGATCCTACAGGGTACACAGTGGGGGCATTGTGCATTTGTCACAACCCACAGGAGCTGAACACTCAGGAGGGAAGCCAACCATGAGCTTGAGGGGGTAACAATGTATCCATGCTGTCTCCTCCATGTTACAACACACTGGCTCCCAGCAGGAGTCTTTCTGGGCAATTTTCCTTTAACCTGAGAACCACCCTTAAAAGTAAAGCTCATTCATTTCTAAACAGAAACTAGGGTAGGGCTCTGACCGGCATCACACAGACTGAGTGGTCCACAGGGCAGCAGCACTGTGAGGGCTGGCTAGCTGGCCAGGCCAGGCGGGGCACGGTGCCCAGAAGCCGGCAGAGCCCAGGAGGCCGTGGTACCTTGGCCAGCACATAGCTGCAGTCCCCGTGGACTGTGTACTGCTTCTCGTCGAATGTGGAGACGTGGGAGCCTCCCAGCACGGAGCAGGTGCCCGGGCACGGGCTCTCCTGGCAACTCCAGCGTCCCCCGGAGCAGGTGCTAAGGGCGAGGGAGAGGCACCTGTGGGCACTGGCTCATGGGAGCCCTGACCCCCAGTCTCCCTTGTGAGAGAAAAAAGCCAGGGTCTGGGCCTCCCAGTCCCACTGGGCTGGAAGGCAGGGCCCAGACTTACCAGCTGGTGCAGTCGGTGGAGTAGACGGCCCCAGGTGGGTAGGGAATCCCGTTGTAGGTGCAGGAGCACTGTGACACGGGAACACACCCGTTCTGGCTGATGTCATCAAACACCGTCCCTGTGGGAGTAGGCAGTGTGAGCCTGGGCAGTGGGGGGGAGAGGCAGCCATGCCCAGGCCCCACAACCCCAGAAGGGCCGGTCAGCATCCCCACACCCCAGGGACCCAGGTTGTCTTGGGCCAGACTCTTGGCTCCCAGGACACATCTGTGTGTCTTAGGGACCTGCACTGGACTTGTGGGCGGGGAGTGTGGGTGGGGGGCTCACCCTGGGGACAGAAGCAGCCGCTAACGCAGTGGTCTTCACAGAGCTGGGCGTGCTCCAGGTTGGAGCAGGTGTTGGGACAGGGCAGGCCACATTCCTGGTGCTCCATGTTGAAAGGACACGTCTGGGCCGCTGTGGCCAGGAAGACAGGGCCCATGACACACCTGTCCCTGCCTCAGGGGCAGGGACCAGAGGGTATTAGGCGGGCTGGGGCGTCACTCACGGCATAGGTTGGAGGTCCGCCAGTCCTGGGGAACCCCCCCTGCGTGCACACACTGCCTGGCGTACTCGGCAAGGGTGGGGCAGGCACAGCTAGTGGGGTCATCATGGGTGCACAGGCAGATGTCCTGCTGGCAGGCCTCAATGTAGCTGCCGGGGTCAACCAGGGCGTGGCAGGCCGAAAAGGGCTGGCTGAGGAGGGTCTCCTGGCAGAATTCCTGGGGGCAGAGGTGGGGGCCACACAGAAGCGCACTGTGACCTCAGATGGACCCCAAGGTTCACAGTCCTCTGCCCAGGCTGAGACCACCACCTCGGCACACACATACACACCCGAGCCTGCAGGAGCAGGTCCCCTCTCCCCCCTGCGCCCGGGCCTTGTTTCCAGCGTACCAGGCCGGATGTGCAGTTCCTCAGGGGTGTGGGGGCAGGGTCCTGGCACTGCTCCGTGGGCCCGTCCATCTTCTGCAGGTTCCCATACTCGGTCGGGGTCAGCTTAATGTCTGCAGGACACACAAGGGGTGCTGCTTGGGGGCACAAGTGTGAGCATGTGTGTGTGTGTTTGTGCCTGTGCTGGGGTGAGTGTGCACACAGGTGAGTGCACGTTTGAGCATGTATGTGTGTGTTTGCATTGTGCTGGAATTCTAAGTGTGTGAATGTGTGAGCATGTGTGTGTTTGTGCATGTGCTGAGGTGTGAGCGTGTACCTGTGTGCACATGTATGAGTGCACGTGTGAGCATCAGTGTGTGCATGTTTGTACATGTCCTGGGATTGTGAATGTGTGCCTCTGTGCACATGTGCGAATACATGTCGGTGTGTGTGTACATATGTACACATGTGTGCATGCTTGTATGCTTGTGCTGGGGTTCTGTGTGCACCTGTGTGAATACATGTGTGTGCGCTTGCATGCATGTTGAGGTTGTTAGTGTGTGAGTGCATACATGTATGCACGTGTGTGCACCTGCGTGTGCAGGCTTGTGTGTGGACTGGGTTTCTGTGTGCATGCGTGTGTGTGTGTGTGTGTGTGTACCAGGACCTGCCAGGGGAACTCACTGTTGGAGAGGAACTCGCTGAAGACAGGGAGGCCATTGAAGTCCCCACACAGCCCACAGGTCTGGTTGGCATACTTGTCATCCAGTTCCAGCTGAAAGGAGAGGTGACCTCAGCACGGACACCCTGGACTGAGGGGCAGATGGGCAGGGGAGTATCCAGACCAAGCCCACTGCCCCCCCTACACTTACCAGAAGGCTGTTGTCGGGGTTCCACAGAAAGACGAGCCCCAGCCGCGCCCTGACCTTCAGGTACATGCTGTTCCGCTCGATCAGGACCCCTGCCTGGCTGAAGGGCAGCTGGACCCTGCAAGAGCAGCCAAGCTGAGGGGCAGGCAGGGGATGGGCGTACCCTGAGGTTGGAGAGGGGAGGGAGGCCCTGCGACCATGTGTGTGACAAGTTCCCATGGTCCCCTGTTGACAAGTCACACATCTGGTGGGGGACAGGGACGGAGACCCAGCTGGCCTGTGGTGCTGGCGGTGGCACTAATGTTGGCGAGAGGCACCTGGGATGTTAGGCGGGCGGGTGGGCAGCACCCTGTGGATGGGAATCAACCCACAGGCCTGGCACAGCCCTGGCCAGCTCTTCTTTGGGGAACCTACTCTCTGTCCCCCCAGGAGGCGGGGCATTCTTTGCCTCCCCGTCCCCCCACATTCCCAGAAATGGCATCCCCTGAGCCACCTGGCCATTTCTGGGGCTAGACTCACGGGTGGCCATTGACCAGAACCGAGCTCTCAGTCAGCTCGAGGACCATGCCGTCCAGCTTCAGGACCACCCTGCTGGGAGTGGTGCCGTTGGCCCCGGGGCCTCGGCGCAGCTGCACGTTGAAGTCCTCATAGGGGGCCCGGCAGTGCGAGGCCAGCACGTAGTTGCAGAGGCCGGGGAAGCGGAAGATGTCGCCGTCGAAGGTCTTGTAGTGAAAGTCACCCCACGTGCTGCAGACGCGCCCATTGTGCGCGGGGTTCAGAGCTGTGGGGGAGAGATTGCAGGGGGCTCTGAAGGTACGGTGTCCGCTGTCCTGCCTGCCTGCCCGGAGCCCGCGAGCATGATGCTGACCCCGGTGGGCACGCAGACAAGTTTTGCTCAGACCCAATGCACCATGGGACATCCTGTGGATTTCTGGACCTTTTCTGGAGTCTCAGGTCCACTCTGGAAGCTGGCCCCTCCTGTAGGCCCCTTCTCGCCCCAGGGTAAGGATACCCAGCTACATGCCCAGTCCTGGCCCGGCCCCAGTGGGGTTTACCTACCTCGTTTGCTGGTGACGGTTGTTTTCAGTGGCGGGAAGATGGTCACCCCGCCAAGTGGGTTACCTGTGGGGACAGGTGTGTGTGAAGCTAGGGGCAGCCCCACCTCCCATGGTCTGGAGCAGCCAGCCCAAGTGGCCAGCCCAAAACTCCTTCAGTGAAGGAAACTGCCAGGCACCGTGCCCACACACCGTGGGTACAGATAAGGCCGCTGCAGGTGTGACCACATCTCTCCCTCCTGGCCATCACTTGGAGACCACCAGGCTGTCAGCTCACCCCCGCTCAGAGCTGGAAGGTTCTGTTTGCACACAGAAGACTTCCCACCTCAAGAACCTCAGAAGTGCCTGCATTCACATGGCCGCTGGGCATGTCCTTAGGCACGGAGATTAAGCAGAGTGACCCCTTCCTGGGCACCAGGTAAGGGCAGCTCAGTGAGGCACACTGCCCCCCACTCCCAGCACCTGTGCAGCATATGGGCTCTCCTACTCTCCCCCAAGCTCCCCCAGGACCTGGCCGGGACTTCAAGGCTGAAGCCACACTGAGAGCCCTGGTTGGGGACAGGCAGGGAGGCCGCAGGGTGGTCCCACCCTGACAACGTGCCTGGGCCCATGCTTGTCCAGCAGAGCAGCTGCCGTGGGTGTGCAGGCCCTGCTCAGAGGAACTGTGTCTGGTCACTCAGCCACACGTGGGTCTGAGAGGCTCACAGAGGGCTGGGGACAGGTCCAGCACTGGCAGTGGGGGGAGGGGGGTAGCATGCTGGGTTTGCTGAGTGAGAGCTGGACAGGAGGGAGCTGAGCTGTGGGTAGGTGTAGCTGAGACTCACCGCCTGGCCCCGGCTCCAGGGGAGGGAGGTCCGGGTAGTACTCATAGCTGGACTCTGAGGGGCCCTGTTGGGCTTGGCCTGCAGGGGAGGGGCAGCAGGTGAGAGCAGGCAGCTGTGGGTGGGCAGCTGGTCAGCAGGGCAGTCTGTCCATGGAGCCTCCACCCCCTCCCCAGAGGCGCCTCCCAGGCCCTGGGCCCTGAGAGAGCACAGAGATGGTTTCAGACAGTTGCGGCTAATTGGAAGGTGGTTGGGACCCTGAGGTGGGAGAGGCTCCAGCCCTCTCCCCTGGCATGTCTCTGCCCCTCCTCCCATGCATGTTCTGAGGGTCACGGACACCCATGAGTCTCCCAGCACCTTCACAGCATGGCCCCAGGGCATGGGCTCCATCACACCCTTCACAACGCTGGATGGATGCCTAGCAGGAGATGTCCCTCATGGCCCAGACAGAATTGAGCTGGGGTGGGGGGTCTGGGGTCCAGGGCACCCCTGCCAGCGGAACTTGGCTCTGACCATCCTGCAGGAGGGCCTGGAGACTTGGGCCCGGCTCTAAGGCTGTAACGGCCGGCAGGGACAGGCATGGTGCTCCGACCCCTGGCCGGCCAGCAGCCCCAGGCTCTCCCCACCCACAAAGAGCAGCTGGGTCCACAGGCAGGGTGGCAGGGCTGTGAGACCCATCTGTACCAGGGTCACCCCTGGACGCGGGACTTGCCTGAGGGGCTGGGAGTGGGGGCAGCCAGCAGGAGCCATACCTGTGTGGTGGGTGCAGGCCAGGGCAAGAGCCAGGGTCCAGAGCGGAACCAGCCTCCTCCGGCCAACAGCCATGGTGGGTGAGGGGAGTGTCCCCAGGTCGGCTATTAGCAGTGGACAGCGCCCTCAGAGGACTTTTGTAGCCACAGGGCGGCTCAGCCCAGCACTCCATGTGGGGGGTGGGGGTGGGCGGGGCCTGCAGCTCCCCCTCGCCCAGGTAAATAGTGGGTGCTTGCCGGGCAGGCAGGGGTGGGCGGGTCTGCTGGGGTGCGGCTCAGTTTGCCCAGGGCCCCGAAATCCTGACCCGAGGGCATCCTCCTACCAGCCCCTCCCCTGGACTTTCCCAGGCAGCCCTCAAGCCTGTAGCAGACCAGGCCTGGAGTCTGCTAACCCTCAGTCCCCAGACGGCCCCAAGCCACCAGGCCCGTTCCCCCAGGGGGCAGCGGGTATGTCAGTCCGACCAGCCCTTGGCCTGCAACTGGGAGCATTGGCCCAATGGGCTTCATGGAATCAGCACCACTGAGTGGCCAACAGTGGCTCAATGGGGACAGGCCAGCAGTGGGGTCCTTGTCTGAGTAGCCAGGGACCCCAGGACTGTACTCGGCTAGCCCTCTGGGTGATCACAGCCCATAGCCCACAGGCTGGACATAGCAGGAGCCCCAGCCCAGGCACAGCCCCTTCCTGCAGGTCCTGCCTGAGGACCATGAGGGTCAGGTGTTCAGGGGCCCACGTCTAGTCACTTGGGCAATTCAGCTCCCTTAGGCCCTGTCTCGCTGAATTCCTGAGAGAGGGGCTCTCACACAGAGCAGGTCATCTGGGGCCAAGGAAGAGGTGAAGGAAGGCCACAGTGAGCGGCCACAGCGAGAGGGGCCCCATCCATCCATGTCTGCTGTCCACAGTGCTGGCCTTCCTGCAGGCCCCTGAGAGTCCGGCCTTGGGTGGGGGAGGTAGGTCACTTTAGAAGCAGTATCATAGCAGTGGCCTCTCCAGCTGGCCAGGGGCTCTATTGGATGGGTGGGGGGTAGGGGGTGGGGCAAGGAGAGCTCTGGTGGCCAATATCCAGTCAGTGTCCACTCAGATAAGGACAGTTCAGGCTGCATCACTGGCTAGTCCCCACCATGACCCCTGACCCCTTTGAGTCAGGAGCCGGCGCTGGCCGAGAGCACACCCTGAATGTGTGAGGTGGAGGCTGAGTGTCCTGGTCACTCATGTCCTTCCTATCTGGGAAGTGCTGCAGGCCCTGGGCTGGGCTTTCTACAGTCACCTGACCCTGGCCCCCAGTGCACCTCCTCTGTCCCTGAACACCAGAGCCCGGGGCCCAATAGAGCAGCCAGGGAGAAGCCCAGTAGTCATGGCCATAGCCCAACCAGGGGCCCCCTAGGTTTCTGCTGGGCCAGTGAGTATAGCGGGGCCTCATGCTAAGGGGCCCAGGGACCCGCTCAAAGGTGGGTGGGGGTCCCCCGGGGGTGTAGGCTTTCCTGCTGCCTCTGCTTCAAGGACCCTCCCTCCATCCCCAAGTGCCAGGGAAATCCACTGCCCACCCTGTGGGCTCCCGTGGGGTGGCCCTTCCACCCCAGCCCCCATTCAGTACCTGAACCTGCCTGTGATTCTAGGGTTGCCATGGGAGGGCACAGAGAGCCAGCTCTGATGTGCCCATCTTGCCCCCACCCCCACCAGGGTCCTGCCTCAAGGTGTCTGTGTGGCCGAGGCTGGGCTCCTGGCAGAGGCCTCTGAGCACTGAGCCTCCATCTCCCGTTGGTGGTCGCGGGGGAGGGACGGCTGAGAAGCAAGGGGCCTGTAAAGTGGACCCGGCAGGCAGGTGGGGCCCATCTACCAGGAGCTGAGGGCAGCATCCGGGCCAAAGGAGCCTCTGCAGGGAGCGCCTCCGTTTTCCTGCCTGAACACCAGCACGGCAAGCTCGCTCATCCGGGTGGGGGCCTGTGGGCACCTGAGTGATGAGCCAGGCAGCCAGCCCCGGCAGCAGCCCTGGAGTCCCCATGGCCTGAACTCCCTGCTCACTGGGAGAGCCCCTAGGCTGAGTGGCAGGCTGAGTGGCTAGGAGCAGGTGGGGGCAGGAGAGATTGCAGGTCCGGTCCTGGGTCTGGCTGGGGATGGACCCCAGGGGCAGAGGAATGGTCAGGTCCGCCTGCCCCCACCCCTGCCCCTGGGACACCTCCTGGAGTCTCCCTGCCCAACCTCTCCTACCAGGTCCTCACAGGTGACTGCTGACTGTGTGGTAAGAGCCCCTAGCCCTGCCCACCCTGGCCAGCCCTGACTCAGCCCTAACCCCCTCAGACTGACCCTGGCCTCACCCTGCCAGCTTTCACCAGCCACCTGCCTGTCCCCAGACCTGTCCCTCTGTCCAGCGTCTGAGCCAGTCTGAGACCCCAGACCAGCTCTGACCAGCGAGACCTAGTATCAGGAGGTCAGCCTCTCCTGAGCCTCCCCTCCCTCACAGGCGGGGGGGGTTCACAGGCTTCCTTGCCCACAACATTGCAGCCCCAGGGCTCCGAGGGTTGATTGGCCCCGAGAAGAGGACAGTGAGGTGGCCACAGTATTCCCCTGTCAGCTGCTGAGACCACGCGGTGGGGTGCCAGGCCGGAGGGGGGGGGCGTGAAGCTGCACTCTGCTCAGGAGCATTAGGGGTGTGGCCAGAGAAGGCGATGAAGCCACCCAGAGACCTGGACCCCAGTCCAGGACCTCAGGCACCTGCCTAGCCCCCACACTCAGACTCCAGACTGCCCCAGAGCATGTGTAACCATTCCTGGCAGGACCAGTGTGGGATGAATTCCCACTGGACATGTGTGTGTGCATGTGTGTGTGTATGAACTCCCAGTGAATGTGTGTGTGTATGAACTCCCAGTGAATGTGTGTATGTGATGAACTCCCAGTGACGTGTGTGTGTATGAACTCCCAGTGGATGTGTATGTGTGTGTGAACTCCCCGTGGACATGTGTGTGTGTAAGAACTCCCACAGGACATGTGTGTGTGTGAACTCCCAGTGGACGTGTGTGTGTGTGAATTCCCAGTGGATGTGTGTGTGTGTATGAACTCCCACTGGACATGTGTGTGTGTATGAACTCCCACTGGACATGTGTGTGCGTGAACTCCCAGTGGACGTGTGTGTGTGAACTCCCAGTGGATGTGTATGTGTGCGTGAACTCCCCATGGACGTTTGTGTGTAATGAACTCCCAGTGGATGTATGCATGTCTGTGTGCATGAACAACTCCCAGTGGGACGTGTGGGACATGCCACCATGCCACGTGGCATCTGAGGCTTCACACCTCCAGAGGGACCGAGTACCCTCTACCACTGGACACGGGCTTTGTGCCCCTCAAGGGACAAGTTCCAATGCCACCTCCACCCAGGCGAGCAGCAGCCTCGGGTGGGGGTTGGGCTTTGGTGAGCACAGCACCCTGTGGACACCGGGGGACTCAGGAGGTTTTTGAGGCCACCCTTCAGGTCTCACAGGGAGGGACGTGGGGCTGGTCAGCCCTTGCCCTCTGGGGACCTGATTCAGATGGGGCACAGAGTAATCACTGCCTTGGGCACACAGTAGTGCATGGGCCAGGGCCACACTCTGCCCACCACCCCTGGTCCCCACAGAAGTCCTGTCCTGGGGGTGTGGCTGAGAGCCTGGGGGATGCACCGGTGGGAAGTCTCATGGGACCCCTTCCAAATCTGCCCCTCTAAGCAACACAGACTTCACTCGGACCCCACCCCATTTCCCCCTGGAGGGGCCCTGGCTGCATGGACCACCGGTCCCCATTGTGCCTGGTGTGGGGAGCTACAGCTGGACCCCTGAGGGGGCTGCTGAGCTAAGTTTGGGGACACTTTCGTTTGGGGCCAGCACTCAGGCTTTCTGGGAATCCAGGGTGCAGGGGCCACGCTGGCCACACCACTGGCCCAGGTCACACCCTGCTCCTGTGGGGACAGAAAAGGACTTCTGTGATGAGGGGGAGTGCAGTGGTCAGCGCTGGAGTTGCCAGTCTCCTGCTGGCTGGGCTACATGAGAGGGGACCCCTCGGCCTGGGGGAGGGGCCGGGCGGGTGTCCCGGGGGAGGGACGGAGAGTAAATTTGGTTTCAGGGCTGTACTGATTGGAGCACCTTTATTCTTGTTTGTCTTCTCTGAATCACGGTGTGATTCAATACCTCTCGGCATCCAGAGGCCAGCCAGAGGGGCAGCCCGGGGCAGCCGGCCGCAGCCCCCAGCCCCCCCCCCCCCCGGAGATGTGGTGCACGACTAATCCTGTCCGTGGCAAGGGACCCTTCAGCCTGCGTCTAGCCTGGGCCCATCCTCCTCTCCCTGGCCTTTGACCTCCTGGACCCCAGTGCCCCCACCCAGTGCAGGGCACCTCAAGTGATTTTTTAAGAAGGTGGGGGTTGTCCCCAGTCCCTGGCGCTGACCCGAAGACCAGAGCATGCTCCCCTCCCCTTACACACACATACCGGCTGTTTCTCCCTTCTTGGGGGCTCCCCACCAATCCCCTCAAGGGCTCATGACACCTGGGGGGCTGGCAGTGAGCTGCTCCCAAGACACCCCATCAGTCTCATCTCCTCTGCCTCAATTTCCCTGGTTTCTCCCATGTCCTCACAAGCTGCTGCCATCCCGCTGCCCCCTCCCCAGGCTCCAGGGTCCCCCGGGCACTGCGGTCCAGTGTCCCAGAGGTGGACCTCGCAGCACAAGTTGGAGCATCCAGCCACAGGACAAAGAAGGGACACCGGATCAGAGGGGACCGTGGCACCAATCTCCCTCGGCATGGCTCAGCGTGTCGCTCCCAGTATAACCCACACTCGAGAACAAGCCCCGGACACATCAGAAAGCCCAGTGCATGAGTGGGTGCGGGCTCCTCAGACGTGGAGACAGGAAGTCCCACTAACGGGCATGCCTGCTCTCGCAAGCCCCCGTGTGTATGTGCGGGGGGGAGGGGTCCTTCTGTTCAGAACACGCCCTGCCTGCCACCTTCATACCCTGACCCTCACGCCCAATTTCCCGGGTTCACGTTTTTGGGTGCCAAGGAGTCTGTTCCTCCCCAGAGACCCCTGTGCCCAACAGAAAGAGACAGCGCCTGACCCTGCGCCATCCTCACATTGTCCCTGCGCTTGTGCCCTGGCGTCGGGGCCTCTCATCAAGGGCCGTCCTCTGTCGTTGCCCCCCTCCCTGCCCCCGTATCAAGCAGGATGTCCTTCTCCAGGGACTTCCAGGACAGCCCGGCATGTTCTTTCATTGTCCACGGTTCTTTCCACACTCAGCACCGGCATTCACGGCATCAATTCCTCTTCGGTCTTCCTTGAGAACACCAGGCGTGGACTGGCCGCACCTTCGGCCTCAAAGTAACAGCCTGGTTTTCGGCACTTTAACGAGGCCTCGTGCACCAGGTGCCCCGATTCGCGGGCGCGAAAACAACAACGAATCGATTATCAGAGCGTAGAACCTGCTCGTGGCGACCCCACTTGCATGTGCAGACTTCGCCCTTCCCGGTCGCCATGACTGTTACTTTTCATGGCCCTATGTCACTAGGACAGTGCTGAGTACAGACACCCGGGCCTTTTTCAGCCGCAAGGGGCAGCACTGACTGTCCCACCCACCCTGAAGCGTGACGTCTGCCGTACAACGGCTTCCCTCAGAGCCTCTGTCCGACGGAGGCCTTTCCATCCGCCCTAGTGTGCTGAGGGTTTCCCATGAGCGCGCATTGAATTTGTTTTTAAATCTTGAGATGATCAGTTAGTTACATCATCTGTTGTCAACTTGAGACTATTAAGAGTGAAGGCGTAGAGTTGAGCCTGTCTATCAGGTTGCAGCTTGAGGACCTCATTTGGAGACTCTAAGGAGATAAATAGCTCGCTGGAATTGGGAAACACACACTCCTGAGAGATATTCCTGTTGACAAGACACATGGAGCTACTCTAGAGCCCTGGAGCTGAAGGAGCCACGTGGAGAACCACACCAGCACTGAGATGCTCCCACCACCACTGGATCCACAAGACTTTCCACCCACTGGCCTGTGATCTTCTTGCAGTCAGCATCATTGCATGTGCTGCATGAGCCTGAAGAGGACTTTATAGATTGGTATCAGACATATGGGCTAAAAGCGGACTTACGGACTTGATCTGGATCGGGCTTGGATGCTTTCTTAATGTACAATGGATACAAAGCTCTCTCTTACGTGCATATGAGTGTCTATGGGATTGTTCTAGTCCACCCAGACTGACACAGTTACCTACGACAATTCCAAAGCGGCCACACTCTTGTGGCAGCTGTCGACAATCAGCACCCCCTCGAGGATGTCTCAGTGGACGGCTGACACAGTGGCTGCAGCAGTGGACTCATGCATCGCAGCTGTGCAGGTGGTGGGTGCAGGAGCCGGCAGTGTGGTCCACGGGTCTGTCTGTGGCGCCTGGAGCCGCTGGGTGGTGGGACTAAATCAAGGGCGCCACACAGCATAGAAATCCCTGTTGGTGCAGCGGTCAAGTACTCACCTGCTCACCACAAAGCTGGCCACCAGAACCCGCCAGCCGCTGCACTGGGAAAGTCCCGTCCTTCAACCTCACCGACATTCCCTGCCTTGGAAACCCACTGGGCGTCTGCCTCGCCCTGCAGAGTGGCCGCGAGCCAGAGCCCACCGACGGGGAATGGAGGTCTCCCCGGGAGGTGGAAAGCCGTGTCACCTGAGGCCACACTGCTGCACAGACCTCTTCAGAGCATTGAAAAGCTGGGATGTCTTTGAGGCCTGACCCGAGCCACGCTATCCTCAATGCCCTCCTGTGCGCGTGACACTTGGACATTGACTAGGAAGACTAAAGAAGAATCCTGAAGCTTTGAATGGCGCTCCTGGAGACGGCTATGGGAGGTACCATGGATTGCTCCAAGGAAAAACGGATCTGTCTGGGAGAAGGACGGCCAGGGCGCTCCTTGGTCTTGTGTCCTTTGGACGTGTGGTCAGGAGAGGCAAGTCCCTGGAGAAGGACATCGTGCTTGGTCAAGGGGAGGGGCGGGGAAAGGAGATAGCCCTCGACAAGATGGAGGACACGGGTACCCTTGTAAAGATGGCGCGGGACTGTGCAGTGTTTGGCCCCGTGGTTGGCAGGGACTCTGTGGGCCGGAAGGGGCTCAGTGGTCGCTAACTCACAACATACAAAGCCACATTCTCAGCTGCTAGCCAGGCAGTCACAAGTTCCTGGAATGTCCCCCTAGAAGCACCTCCAGGGAAAGGCCTGCGTAGCAGCAGGGGGACTCTGGCCATGCGGGGACGCAGTGAGTTGAAGCCAAGCCCATGGCCGGCCGGTTCAGTTGGATTTTGTTTCTGTCTCTGATCATTAGAGCGGCGTGGCAAACACCTAATGAAAAAGGATGGCCTCTGTGAGGCCCTGAGTGGACATGGGTTGTACAATGGGGGGTCCCTGAGGGGACTCACGAGTCCGTTTCTCAGGCTGAGAGGGGTAAAGGGGGAGTCTGGGGGGCGGCGCTGGGACAAACACCACCTGCCAAGCCAGCTGATTGTGCTGCTTTTTGGTGCTTGAAATGTGGCTTTCAATTTGGGGTAACATTTGTTTTGTCAGAAACTGGGGGGGGTTTTTTGGAGGGGCGGAATTCCGCTTCTTATTTTTAACTTGTGTGTGTGTGTGTCTGTGTGCGTGTGTTGGGTGAACGTGCACAGAGCAAGTCAGTTGTCCGTTCCACAATGTTGCATGTGAGTTATTGCACCCCCACGTGGGACGTCGCTTTCCCTACGTGTTCCCTGTGTCCCCAGCTCCGTTCCTCCTACTTTCTGGGCAGGTGTTGCCCCTGAGCAAATGCTACCCAGTTGGCTCTCACCTGCTTGGCAATTCTAGGGTGTGTGTTCCTGAGAGGCCCCTGAGAGACCGGCCTCACCATTGGGAGAACACTGGGTGGACCACAAGGATGAGGTCACCCAGGCCCAAAGGGGGACTGCTGGCCATCATCCTGAGGGTGGTCTCATTTTAAAATTTTAACTCCATTATTCAACTCAACTCAACCAAATGTGCTGACATTGACCTGATGGCGAATCCTCTGCAGACCCTGCAGGACCCTGTCACACTGTCCCTGGGGTCCCTGAGACTGTGACTCTTTTCAGAAGAGAGCCCCAACATCTCCTGAGGAGCGACTAGTGTGCTTGAACCACAGACATGACAGCTCGCAGCCCAGCAAGTAACCCACGAACTCCCCAGCACCTGAGACCCAACACCCTCTGAAAAGGAGTGTGATGAGGTATATCCAGGAACAAGCTTTGAAATTGGAGAATAAGTCAACATCCTGAATGGCGTCCTTCAAACCTTCACTCTGTTTGCCTGCCTTAAATCTTGCCAGGGGGCAGAGTTCTATGACTGAGCTTTTCTTAATTTCCCAGTACTTCTTCCTGTCGGAGCTGCACATATACTCTTCAGTTGTTATTAAAGGATGTTTACACACAGGAGAAAAAAAACAATCCCTTTGGCCCTGTGCAGTTCCGTGAAACACTCTGGAGTAGAGCCACGACCACATTCGAGACGCAAGTTTCTTCACCCTGCTGGCAAACACTGGCCTGATTTCTAGATGTCCTGCTTGTAGAAGGTCACACCGCGAGTAGAGTGATAATGTGCAGGGTCACAGAGATGATACAATGATACTGTGTAGGGTCACAGAGATGATGGAGTGACAACGTGAAGGGTCACAGAGATGATGGAATGATGCCGTTTAGGGTCACAGAGATGATGGAATGATGCCATGCAGGGTCACAGAGATGATTGAACGATGCCATGTAGGGTCACATAGATGATGGAATGATGCCATTTAGGGTCACAGAGATGAAGGAATGATGCCATGTAGGGTCACAGAGATGATACTGCGTAGGGTCACAGAGATGATGGAATGATGCCATGTAGGGTCACAGAGATGATGGAATGACGCCTTGTAGGGTCACAGAGATGATGGACTGATACCGTGTAGGGTCACAGAGATGATGAACTGATGCCATGCAGGGTCACAGAGATGATGGAATGATGCCGTGTAGGGTCACAGAGATGATGGAATGATGCCTTGTAGGGTCACAGAGATGATGGAATGATGTCTTGTAGGGTCACAGAGATGATGGAATGATGCCATGTAGGGTCACAGAGATGATGGAATGATGCCATTTAGGGTCACAGAGTGATGGAATGATGCCATGCAGGGTCACAGAGATGATGGAGTGATACCATGTATGGTCACAGAGATAATGGAATGATACTGTGTAGGATCACAGAGGATAGAATGATGCCGTGTAGGGTCACAGAGATGACGGAATGGACAATGGTTCCGTGTAGGGTCACATAGATAATGGAATGATACTGTGTAGGGTCACAGAGATGATGGAATGACGCCTTGTAGGGTCACAGAGATGATGGACTGATACCATGTAGGGTCACAGAGATGAACTGATGTCATGTAGGGTCACAGAGATGATGGAATGATGCCGTGTAGGGTCACAGAGATGATGGAATGATGCCGTGTAGGGTCACAGATGATGGAATGATGCCATGTAGGGTCACAGAGATGATGGAATGATGCCGTGTAGGGTCACAGAGATGACGGAATGGACAATGGTTCCGTGTAGGGTCACATAGATAATGGAATGATACTGTGTAGGGTCACAGAGATAATGGAATGACGCCTTGTAGGGTCACAGAGATGATGGACTGATACCGTGTAGGGTCACAGAGATGATGAACTGATGCTGTGTAGGGTCACAGAGATGATGGAATGATGCCATGTAGCGTCACAGAGATGATGGAATGATGCCATGTAGCGTCACAGAGATGATGGGATGATGCCATGTAGGGTCACAGAGATGATGGAATGATGCCGTTTAGGGTCACAGAGATGAAGGAATGATGCCGTGTAGGGTCACAGAGATGAAGGAATGATGCCATGTAGGGTCACAGAGATGATACAATGATACTGCATAGGGTCACAGAGATGATGGAATGATGCCGTGTAGGGTCACAGAGATGATGGAATGATGCCTTGTAGGGTCACAGAGATGATGGAATGATGCCGTGTAGGGTCACAGAGATGATGGAATGATGCCATGTAGCGTCACAGAGATGATGGGATGATGCCATGTAGGGTCACAGAGATGATGGAATGATGCCGTTTAGGGTCACAGAGATGATGGAATGATGCCGTGTGGGGTCACAGAGATGAAGGAATGATGCCATGTAGGGTCACAGAGATGATACAATGATACTGCATAGGGTCACAGAGATGATGGAATGATGCCATGTAGGGTCACAGAGATGATACAGTGATAGATACTGTGTAGGGTCACAGTAATGATGGAAAGATACAGTTCAGTCCAAAAATCTCAGTGTCAGGCAGAAGTCAGTCAAATGCAAGGTCCAGAGCCAGAAACCAAAAATATCCAGAAGTCCCAGCAGGGCTTCCTGCTTCTATGAAAGTTCAGTCAGGAAACAGGAATGGCTTTGAGAGAGGTGTGATTTCAGCCCTTTGTATAGCTAGAAGACAGTTCTTTCTGCATGTTACTGGAGCAGCCCTGGTGGTGTATTGGTTAGGAGCTGGGCCGCTCACCATGAGGTCAGCAGTTTGAAACCACCATCTGCTCCAAGGGAGAAAGATGAGGCTTTCCACTCTGTGAAGAGGTATGTGTTGCTCTGGGCGGACTAGAGAAACAAATTCACAAGACGCTCTAATGTGTATAGAAGGAGCTTTATATCAAAGAGCAATTGTTTATTAACAAAACATCCCCATTGGTCCAGATCAAGACCATAGTCTGTTATGAGCCCATATGTCTGACATCAATCTATAATTTCTTCTTCAGACTCACACAACATATGCAATGATGCTGAATGCAGAAGATCACAGGCTGGTGGATGGAAAAATCTTGTGGATCCATTGGCAGTGGAAGCATCTCAGTGCTGGCGTGGGTCTCCATGTGGCTCCTCCAGCTCCAGGGCTCTGGCTCTGTCAGCATAACTCCATGTAACCTGTCAACAGGAATGTCTTGCAGAGTGTGGGTGTGGCCTCCAGGGAGCTATTGATCTCCCTAGCTTCATCAAATGAAGCCATCAAGCTGCGACCTGATCAACAGGCTAAACTCCATCCTCTCGCTCTTAATAGTCTCAAGTTGGCACCAGATGCTGTAAGGACCACAAGGTTCCGGCTGTGTTCTTTCAGTCGGAACCTCCTCATTGGCAGTGAGTGGAGGTATGTACTTCTAAATTCTCTTTGCAAATATTTTGTTAAGAAATGTATTTGTTTTCTTTTCTAGATATTTATTTCTACTGAGCCCTTTGTATCAGCTCCTCTTTCCACCCCCCCCTTTCCCCTCCTACCCTAATAACCCCTTGATAGATTGTACATTGTTATTCTTTGCATATCTCACACCAACCGCTGTCTCCCTTCACCAATGTTTTCTATTGTTCTTCCCCCTGGAAGGTGGGTGTATGGTTATGTGTCAATCATTGCAAATGGTTCCTCCTTTCTCCCTTCCTCTCCTCCTCTTCCCCCTACCCTTCTGGTATCACTATTCCCACTCCCATTCAATCTGAAATCAGCCTGTTTATTAAAATGTAAAATTCTTCCTTTCTTAAATGTATGCTCATATGGTTATGAAATCCTCTCTCAAAACCTTTGGCATGTTGTTTCCATTTTCACTCTGTCCCATGTCCTTTCTAAAGTCCTCTGGGACTTCTCTGTGCACCCACGGACTATTTAGTAGTGTGTCGTTCAGTTCCTGAGTGTGTGCAGCTGTGCCAACTACCAATGCTCTTATTGATCTCTGGTTTGATTCCGTTGTGTTAATGTGTTCCGGTGTGTTTTACAGCTCAGGATCAGGCCTTCATGGTATGTTTGTAGGCACTTGAGATGTGTGAACTTTCTGCTGTTGCTGAGTAGGATGTCCCGTGAATGTGGGTTAGCTCCATTTTCTGGTGGTGAAATTCAGTTCGCCTATATCCATGCTATGTCCATTCTATCTCAATGTTCTATGTTAACATGTCTCGTTGTAGTCATAGCTCTGTATAGTCCTCCGTTCAGAGCTATCTTTGTTTTTTTGTTTTTTCATTTGTTTAGCAACTCTGTCATTTGGTGTATCCATATTAGGAAACCCTGTGGGACAATTCTGCCATATGTATCCCTGGATTGGGTCTGGCCCCTGCCATACTATCTGGACCTCACCCCAGGAATATTTTAATACAGTAGCTTTTCCTCTGTGCCCCTTTAGAATTTTTTAAGCTTACATCAATGGGCTCATGCTGTACTTGTCCTTGTATGTTTGGCTTACTTCACTTAGCATAATTTCCTCCAGTTCTTCCCATGAGGAGATGTGCTTCATGCATTCATCGCTGCTTTTTAGCGATGTGCAGTACTCCATTGTATGTATGTACCACAGTTTTTTGATCCATTCATCTATTGATGGAAATTTGGGTTGTTTCCAACTCCTTGCAATTGTGAATGGTGCCGTGATGAACATTGGAGCACAGGTGTCTGGCCGTGGTTGGTTTCTTGCCTCTTCTGGGTATATGCCCAGTAGGGGGGTTGCTGCGTCGTATTGCTGCTCGATTTCCAACTGTTTTAGATATCGACAAATCGATTTCCATAGTAGCTGTACATAGTTACAGGTCCACCAGCAGTGGATGAGAGTTCCTGTCTCCCCACAGTCCCTCCAACACGTGTTACATTCTGAGTTTTTGAATTGGGCTATCTTGAGGGTGTCAGGTGGTACCTCAGTTGGTTTCATTGCATTTCTCTTATGGCTAATGATCAGGAACATTTTCTCATATGCTTATTGGTCATTTGAATTTCTGCCCCTGTGAAACTTCTGTTCGGGTCCTTTGGCCACCTGAGTAGAGGATTTTTTTTTCTTTTTGGAAGCTAGCAGAGTACTGCAGATTTTACTAATAAGGCCTCTGATGTGTCATTGCTAAAGATGCTTTCCCAGTTGGTGGGCTCTCTTACTACTCTCTTAGTGAATTCTTTTGTTGTACACAGGTGATTTATCTTCAATATACCCCACTTGACTATTTGTGATTCCTCTGTATTTGTATCCTTCCCTATTGCCAATAGTCTATGTATTCCCGGTGCCGAAGTTCTCAGGTTGGTCCCGATTCCCTCATTAATGACCCTAATTGTTCAGGGTTGTGTCTCAAGATCTGTGATCCACCTTGAGTTTATTCTTGTGCATGGAGTGAGATAAGGGTCTTGCTTCATTTTTCTGCAGGTAGATATCCATTTTTTTTCCAGCACCACTTGTTGAAAAGGGCATCTGCTTCCCTTTTGATATTTTTGGGCCCTTATCAAAGATCAGTTATCTGTGTGCTGATGACTTTATTTCTGGGTTTTCAGTTCTTTTCCATTGGTCTGAGTATCTGTCGTTATACCAATACCAGATGGTTTTGACCACTGTGGCTGCATAGTATGTGCTAAAGTCAGGTAAAGCAAGTCCTCCCACTGTGTCTTTCTTCTTTTGGGGTTCTCTGCTAATTCTGTGCTTCTTCCCTCTCCATATGAAGTTGGTAATCGTCTTTCCATTTATTTGAAGAAAGATGAGGGTAATTGCATTGAGATTGCATTAAACTTATACAGCCCTTGGGTAGAACTGACATATTTACAACATTCACTCTTCTGATCCATGAGCATGGGATGTTCTTCCATTTGTTGAGGTCACTCTTGGTTCCTTGTAATAATGTTCTGTAGTTTTCCTCATACAAATCTTTTGTTCTTTTAGTCAGATATATCCCTAGGTAATTCAATTTGTGCTTGGCTATTGTGAAGGGCACCACCTTTTTTATCCCCTCTCCTGTGGTCTTGTCCGGTGTGTACAGCAGTCCAATAGACTTCTGTTTGTTGATCTTGTATCTTGCCACTCTGCCATATTCCTCCATTGCTTCCAGTAATCTTGTCTATTTATTCTATTGCTATGGGCCTGTTGGGATTCTTGACATCCACCTGGGATAGTATAGGGAGGTATTGTTTTACCAAGTATTTGTCCATGTCTTCCAAGTTGTTGAATTCGTTAGAGTAGAGGCCTTCTTAATACTGTGTAATTATCCTTTTGATTTCATTAGAGTCTTTTGTAATGTCCCCTGTTTCATCCCTCATCCTTGCTATGGAAATTTGTCCCTTCCTTTTATTGGTTAGGTTTGCCAGTGGTTCTATCGATTCTGTTAATTCTTTCAAAGAACCAACTTTCAGCTGCTTTCACTTTTTCCATAGTTTTCTTGTTTTTCCTCTCATGGACCTCAGTCCTGACTTTTATTATTTCTTTTCTTTTGCTGTTAGTAGGATTGTCCTGTTGACTCTCATCCAATTTCTGTAAGTTTTGTGTCAGCATAGCAGTCCTAAGTCTCTCTTCCTTTCTTCGTGTGTACCTCTATTGCTGTCAAACTTCCTCTGACAACTGCCTTTTCTGTGTCCCAAAGGTCTTGGTACATGATATTCTCATTCCCGTTGGTTTCTAGAAACTTCCTAAGTTCATCTCTGACCTGGGCCAATACCCACTCCTTTTGCAACAGAGAGTTATCCATCCTCCAATTGTTTGCCCTTGTTTTCTTCATCGTACTGTTGTTGATTTCCAGCCTTTTGGCATAGTGGTTGGAGAGAGAAGTCTGTATGGTCTCTATGTGCTTGAATTTACACAGATTTGACTTGTATTCCAGCATGTGGTGTATCTTCGGGTATGTGCCCTGTAGGCTTGTAAAGAATGTGAATTTATTTTGCACTTGGGTGGAAAGCTCTGAAAATATCTATCAGGTCAGGTCATCCAATCGTAATGTTTAGACCTGCAGCGTCCTTGTTAAGCTTCTTTCCCTGTGATCTATCTTTCTCAGAAAGTGGTGTATTAAGGTCACCTACTATAATTGTTGAGCCAGTAATTTCTTTTTTCATCTTTTGGAGATTTTGACGAATTTTGCGGGACTATCGTTGGGTGGGAATATATCAATTATGCTCACTGGTTCTTGGACTACTGTTCCCTTGGGCATTATATAGTGCCCCTCCTTATCTCTTGTTATGGCTTGCACCTTGAGATCCATTTTTGTCCAAAATTGGGGTTGTAACTCCTGCTTTTTTGAATTGCCATTTGCTTGGCATATTTTTCTGCAGCCTTTGATTCTCAGCCTATTTTGTCTGTAATCTTGAGATGTGTCTCCTGTATGCATCAGATTGACAGGTTGTGTTTTCTAAGCCAGTCTGCTGGCCTCTGCCTTTTAATGCCTGCGTTCAGTCCATTGATATTCATGGTCATTACATCCATCTGTGGACTATGTGATGTCATCTTGTATCTTTTGTGTTGGGTGTTTTCCTACCCTTTCATTTTTTTTAATTAAATAGTTTATTGGGTGCTCTTACATCTTTTATCACAATCCATACATTCATCCATGTGTCAAGCACATTTGTACATATGTTGCCATTATCATTTTCAAAGCATTTTCTTTGTACTTGAGCCCTTGATATCAGTTCCTCATTTTCTCCCTCCCTCCCACGCCCTCCCTCCATCCTGAATCCTTGATAAGTTATAGATTATTATTTTCATATTTTATATCATCCTTGGTCACCCTTCACCCATTTTCTGGTGTTCATCCCCCTGGGAGGTGGTTATATGTTGATCCCTATGACTGATTCTCCATTTCTCCCCCCACCATCCTCTTATCCTCCTGGTATCTCTATTCTCATTGTTGGCCCTGAGGGGTTTATCTATCCTGGATTCCCTGTGTGGTAGGCTCTTATCTGTAGCAGTGTGCATGCTCTGGTCAAATCTGACTTGTAAGCCTACCACTCTTTATTATCAGTGTGTTGTGCGTGTGTGTGTGGGGGGGGGGTGTGTGTGTGTGTGTGTGGTTCATTCTTGCCTTCTTTCTACCCTTGAGAATATACTATCTTGGGGGCTGTTTTCTTTATGTTGCCTTCCCCCTCTGGGTAGGGTTGTTCTATGTGGAGGTCTCTTATTTGTGTTCAGTGAGTGCTGTTCTGCCCATACTGGGTCAGCAAGGGTCTTTTGTAGGGCTGAGTTTCCTTTAATGTATTCTTCAAGGTTTTTGTTGTCTGGGAAAACTCTTCCCCATCCATCTTGATCAATAATTGGCTGGATAGAGTATTCTTGGGTTTGTGTTATATTCCTTCAAATTTTGGAACATCTTACTCCTCTCTCCTTTTCTTCAGTGTCTGTTGGTAGGTCTGATCATACTGTTATTTGGGTACCTTTATAGGTTACTGTTTGTTTTTCCCTAGCTGCTCTCCTGATTTCCTCCTTTTCTTCAATGTTAGTTTAACTATTATGTGCCTTGGTAACTTCTTAGGATTCAGTCTAGCTGGTGTTCTTTCCACCTCTTGAATGATTGCCTGGTTTTCATTCATTACTCTGGGGAAGATTTCCTCTAAGAATTAATTCCCTATTTTTGCCGTTAACTTCTTTATTGTGTTTTGTTCAGGTAGTCCACTTATTCTAATGATTTTCCTTTTCATGGCATCAGACGTAGCTTTCGGGTTTTCTTCAACTTCTCTGATTATCTTATTTGACTGCCTTTCTGTTTGTTGAAGTCTGTCTGGTTATCCTCTAGGTCACTGGTGCAGTTCTCTGCCTCCTCAAGTCTGTTAGTGAAGTCTGTGAATTTGCTACTGGTTTTTATTATCTCATCCCTTAGGTCTTGGATTTCCTTTTGGTGCAGGATCTTTATCTCTTCTATCATTTCATCCTTTTCCTTTAATGTTTCCTTCATATCCAAGCATATCCAAGCAGCATTCTGAAGATTTTTTTCTGTGGCAGAGCAATGTCTGCTTCTTCTATGCATGTTGTTAGCTTCAGGACTTCTTCTAACATTGCCTTTTGTTCTCCTGTTTTTATTGTTGTTGTTGTTGAGGTCATTGGGGCTGATTGCTGTTTGTGTTGTGTTTTGTTGTTTTAGAGGACCCTGTTGCCATTTTCCAGAGAGTCGTAGAGCACCAAGCTCTCTCCTTGGGAGACTCGTAGAAATACTTCTTTGAACTGCTTGCAGTAAATTGCACTGTGAAGTTGGGCTACCACTTTATCCTCTGTGGTTGCACTCTTTCCCTAGCCAACCAGTATTCTGTTATTAGGAGGGAAAGTTGGATGGTCCTCTCTGGGCATGTTGGTTGGGTGATTGTGGAACCATGAGGATGGCACTGCACTGGATGCTCTCACAGGAAGCCATGGTGATGTGTCCCAAGTGTCTTGGGGCACCTCAGATGGAGTTTGGGGCTGCCTGCTGCAACAGGAGTTCTGAGGACGGTAGGTGGGTGTGCCCACTTTTGCGTAAAGCACCAGGGATGGTGGGAAGAATTGCCCTAGTCATCTAGATTGCTGTGCAGGTCGGGCAGAGGTTCCCACAGCAGCGTGGATCATTAGAGACTGTTGACAGAGCTCCCTTAGGCTACTTGAGGCATGACAACAGGCTAGAGAAAGTTCCCTCAGCCACATCAAACTGTGGAGGAAGGGCAGGAGCTCCCTCAGCCACATGGAGTGCTTTGAAAGATAGGCAGCTTCCCCCAGCCAAGTGGAGCACCCCAAAACACAGACGCGACTTCCCCAGCTGTTTAAATGGCCTTGAAGGGTTAGTGGAAGGTGGGCTGTATTTCTCCAGCTGCGTGTTATGACACAGGGGACAGGGCTCCCCCAGCTGGGTGGAGGGCAAGCATAATTCCCCTAGGAAAAGGGGAGTGGCCTGGAGGCCAGCAGTGACATGTGAGAGGAAAGAGAGGAGGATAAAGACTGAGCCCAATGAGACTGTGCCAGGAAAGAGAGAAGAGAGAGAAACAAAAGTAAAGCTATAGCTGAGCCCCAGTCGCCTGACCGTGGGGCTGGAGGGGTTTAAACCCTGCCCATGGGTGGTGGCTAGCTCTGGCTATTTTGAAGTAAAACCCTTGGGTGGGCTGAAGAAACCTGGCTCTGGCCGAGGCTATGGCAGGGCTAAAGTTAAGCTTTAGCCAACATTCATAGTGGTAAGCCAAAAGCCCGCAGCTCCTCAAAACCTAGTGGGTTTTGATGCTACTTATATTTATGATGCTCCTCCTTAGACCCAACAGCATGGAACTTCCCTCTCAGTAGGTCTCCCACGCTGATTTCTGTGGAGTCCCTCTGATATGCATTAGTCACTATCTTGCCAGAATTTCCCTACATTTAATGCAACTATTAGAGTGTTTAGATTTAAGACTTTCATTTTGTGTTTTCTGTTTCCTCTCTCCTTTTTGATCCCTCACCTTTAATTTTTTTCTTTTTGTGTCTTTCTGTGGATTTTTTTCCTTTATTTTTATTAATTTTTTTCTTTTTTAACCCTAACCCTAATTTCTTTTTTTTTATTTTCTTTTTTAACCCTAACCCTAACGGATTTTTTTTTTTTTTACACTTTTAGAGTTCCATCTTGGTTGATCTCATTAGGTCAACATGAGTTGTGGTGGACTTGTGGGTAAAGGGCTGGGTTGTCTTGTTTTTACAGTAGTTGAAAGTGTATCTTTTTATGTAACATTTTAAGTGGCTACTTGATTTGTGTTAGTCTGGGTTGACTAGAGAAACAAATCCAGAGACTAAAGAGTGTGTGTGTGTGTGTTTGTGTGTGTGTGTGTGTGTGAGAGAGAGAGAGAGAGAGAGAGAGAGAGATTTATATCAAAAAGCAAAAAGCAATTGTATATTGAGAAAACATCCCAGCCAAGTCCAGATGAAGTTCATAAGTTCACCATTAGCCCATAGGTCTGATATTAGTCTATAATTTCCTCTTCAGACTCATGCAGCACAGGCAATGATGCCAAATGCAGGAAGATCACCGCCCTGTGGGAAGAAAGTTATGGATCCAGTGGTGGTGGAAGCATCTCCAGAGATCTAGCTGCCATCAGCGTCGCTCCATGAGGTTGTCAACAGGAATGTCAAACAGAGATAGAGAGTGGCCCACCTTCAGGGAGAAAGAGAGGAAGTTCCCGGAATCCTCATGAGAAGGCCACGCCCACACAGAGGCATCATTGGCTGTGACTTGATTGACAGGCTAGACTCCAGCCCTTCCCTCATAATACCCTCAAGTTGTCACATGAGTTTGTAACTACTGCACTATATGTTATATTATATATTCATAATTTACCACAGTCTCCCAGTGTAGTCATTTTATCATTTTAAGGGGAATGTAAAAGGCTCGCCTCCCTTTACTGCCTGTTACAGTGTAATCATCTAAAATTCCCTCTCTTCAGACATTTTCCTTGGGTCCACAGTCTATGCTCATGGACGCAGTAGTCAAGAAATCAAGCAGCATGTTGAGGTGGGCAAGCCTGCTGCACAAGTCCTGTGTGACGTGTTAAAGATCAAAGGTGACATGTCGGGGGGGCACTGGACCCCTGCCGTGGGTGTTGGTTCAGTCGCCTCATACACTTAAGGAAGATGGACAAAGAATAAGGAAGACCAGAGAGCAGAGGCATTTGCAGTACAGCCAGGGTACGCTTAGCAGGGAGACTGGCAAGACTTCCTCCCATGTGACTGTACATGTTGTCAGGAGAGACCAGTCCCTGGAAAAGCAAATCTGGTGTCTTCTGGGTAAATTGACACTTCATTCATTATACAATGGTCCTTTCTGTCCCTGGTAATGCTCTGTGCTCTAAAACCTACTTTATCTTATTTTATTATAGCCCCTTCAGCTTTCCTTTGATTAAGGCTTGAGCAATTTATCATTTTCTATCCTTTTATTTCAACCTTGATAATATCTTTGTTTGAAGTGAATTTCCTATAGACAGCATGTCTTAATCTACTCTGCTAGTCTCTATCTTTTAATTGATGTGTTTAAACCATTTACATTTAATGCAACTATTTTTTAAAAATCACTTTATTGGGGGCTGATACCACTCTATCACAATCTATCCATCCATCCATTGTATCAAGCACTTTTGTACATATGTTGCCATCATCTTTTCAAAACATTTTCTTTCTACTTGAGCCCTTGGTATCAGGTCATTTTCACACACACCCCACCCTCCCTCCCTCATGAACATTGATAATTTATACATTATTATTTTTTTCATGTCATAAACTAACTGCTGTCTCCCTTCACCCACTCTTCTGCAGTCCATCCCCTGTAGATCATGGTGCTCAGTTCTCCCTTTCTCCTCCCATTTCTCCCCTTCCCCTCCTGGTGTCACTACTCTCATGGTTTATCTGTCCTGGATTCCCTGTGTTTCCAGCTCTGATCTGCACCAGTGCACATGCTGTGGTCTAGTCAGATTTGTAAGTAGAATTAGGGCATGATAGTGGGGGGGGGGCATTAAAGAATTAGTTGTATGTTTTGTCGGTGCTATACTGCCCCCTGACTGGCTTGTCTCTTCCTTGTGACCCTTCTGTGAGGGGATGCCCAATTGTCTATAGGTGGATTTGGGGTCTCCACTCCACCCTCCCCCTCATTCACCTTGATATGAATTTTTTAATCCCTGTATTTTAGTTGGAATGATTAATTCATTTATGTTTAATGTACATTTTTGTATGCTTGGGTTTCAATCCACCATACTCTTTTCTTTTCTGTGTAATGCTATTTTCTCCTGGCTTTTATTAAAAATCATTTTTATTAGGGGCTCTTACAGCTCTTACAACATGCCATACATCAATTGTATCAAGCATATTTGTACATATGTTGTCATCATCATTTCCAAAGCATATCTACTTGAGCCCTTGGTATAGGCTCTCCTGGTTTTTTAGAAACTTTCTTTTAAGTTGTGACTTAGGTCAGGGTTTACATTTCAAATCATTGACTTTATATTCAACAGTGTAAAGTACTAACCAATCTCCCCAATAGTTTATCTTCACCCCACTCCCTAACTTCTCTTCTTCACGTTATGGACCAGATTACAATTCAGGTGGTTTCTCCTTTCCTCTTTGTTTCCAACAATGCGATGATCATGTGCCTTGGTGTAATCTTGTTTTTCCACCCTTTTTTTCTCTTTTCCTCACAAGCTAGATCTCATCTTCCCAGATCATGTGATCTCCCACGGTTCACTGCACCGGGGTATGGGGGGGGGGGGCGGTGTCGCTCTGTCTTTATTCTTCGGCGTGAACACGTTCTACTGAACCATCTTCCAGTGCACAAGGCTTTTCCTCGTCAGTCCCCTGTTACCGCCATTCAGTGATACATATATTTTTTTCACTTCAGTATTATTGTCTTTCACACTCAGAATTTCCAGTTATGAGCTTCTCGTGGATCTTCTGAAGTTCCCATCTCTTTCCAGTTTTGTCATATTCCTTTGTAAGTGACTTCATGTAGTTCTAATGGTTGCTTTAAAGGGTGTGTCCACTGATTCTAATATCTGAGACTGTTAGCCTTCCTCTATGAAGCACTTTGTTCTTTGTTATGATGGGTCATGGTGCCATGGTTAGGGATTTTTTTTGTGTGTGTTGCTTGTTTTTTTTTTAATCATGATACTGGGGGCTTTTGTAGCTCTTATAACAGTCTATACATCGATTGTATCCAGCATATTTGTGCATGTGTTGTCATCATCATTTTCAAAATATTTTCTACTTGAGCCCTTGGTATCAGCTCCTCATTTCCCCCTCCCTCCCGCCCTCGTGCATCCTTGATCAATTATATATTGTTATTATTATTACGTATCTTGCACTGTCCATTGTCTCCATTCACCCACATTTCTGTTAGTCGTCCCTTTGGGGGGAGGTGGGCTACACATCTTGTGATGGGTTCCCCTTTTCTCCCCCTTCCCCCTTCCCACCCAACACCCTCCCCTCATGTTATTGCTACTCCCACTACTGTTACTGAGGGCTCCATCTGTCCTGAATTCCATGTGTCAAGAGCTCTTATCTGTACCAATGTGTGTTCTCTGCTCTAGCTGGATTTGTAAGGTAGAACTAGGTCATGGTAGTTGGGGGGGGGGGGGAGCATTCAGGAACTAGAGGAACGATTTGTGATTGGTCCATGCTGTACTGCACCTTGGTTGACTCACCCCTTGACAAGTTTAGTTCTTCATTAATCCTGCACATTGGGGATAATATGCGACGTGAGGGGCTACAAAATATAGGGGGAATCCCATCATCTCTTGGGTACTCATTCTCTCTCAGGCAGTATGCATGTGTGTCCTCACAGGCCAGAGGAGGCATCTCTTCAGGGGTCGCTGCTGGGGTCCCTCTGCATGTTGTCGTGGCTCCTTGGGCATAGCCCTTGATCCTGGCAGATGGTCCTTCCTCCTGAAGCTGGTGCTTTGGAGTTTCCCTGGGAAGCTCGGGGTGTTGAGAAAGCTGCTCTAACGTGGTGAGACTTTGTGAATGTGGGGTGTGTGGGAGGTTGGGGTGTCACATCTCACCACCAGGCGGAGGTCAGACATGACTCCACACCCTCCCTTTCTCCCTGCCCTGCTCTGACACCAGCCATGCCTACCATGGCAGCATTTACCCCCATGACGGGGGTCCATCATCCTTTGCAGCGGGGCACACAGAAGGCACAGACCGTGCTCACCATTGTGAGGTTACGGGAACAGGTTACAATTCAGATGAGAAATGCCCGGGAGACAGCTGTTCCATTTTTTCTCTGCCCCACCCAGAGGCAGACCTCTCTCTGGCCCTCAGCCACTTGTCCTGGTCTCTGCTCCGGCAATGCTACAAATCTCTTTTATGGCTGCCTGTACATGCTCAGAGGGCAGGCCACTCTACTGTGAACTGCAGCCCCAAAGCACCCAGCTTTGGGTGATGATGATGGTGGTGGTGATGATGATGGTGATGGTGATGGTGGTGGTGGTGATGGTTGTGGTGGTGGTGGTGGTGGTGATGGTGGTGGTGGTGGTGGTGATGATGGTGATGGTGGTGGTGGTGATGGTTATGGTGGTGGTGGTGGTGGTGGTGGTGGTGGTGGTGGTGGTGGTGGTGGTGATGGTGGTGGTGGTGGTGATGGTGGTGGTGGTGATGGTGGTGGTGGTGGTGGTGGTGGTGATGTTGGTGGTAATGATAGTCTTGGTGATGGTGATGGTGGTGATGGAGGTGGTGGTGATGATGATGGTGGTGGTGGTGATGGTGGTGGTGGTGATGGTGGTGATGATGATAGTGGTGGTGATGGTTGAGGTGGTGGTGATGATGGTGGTGGTGGTGGTGATGGTGGTGGTGGTGATGGTGGTGATGATGATAGTGGTGGTGATGGTTGAGGTGGTGGTGATGATGGTGGTGGTGATGGTGGGGGTGGTGGTAGTGGTGGTGGTGGTGATGATGATGGTGGTGGTGGTGATGGTGATGATGGTGGTGGTGGTGATGATAGTGGTGGTGATTATGATAGTGGTGGTGATGATGGTGGTGATGGTGGTGGTGGTGGTGGTGGTGATGGTGATGGTGGTGATGGAGGTGGTGGTGATGATGATGATGATGGTGGTGGTGGTGGTGATGGTGATGGTGGTGGTGGTGGTGATGATAGTGGTGGTGATGATGATAGTGGTGGTGATGATGGTGGTGATGGTGGTAATGATTGCACAACTTCTTTGAATATGACTGAGCTATTGAAGTGTGTTATGTATGAATTATAGTCAATAAATCTATTTCTAAGAAATAATTGATGTCTCTACATTATTGATTCCATTTGGTTAGTGTTTTTTCTGTGCTCACCTGACTTTAGGAGAGTTGCTAGCTTTCCTGGTGATGCGGTCTTCCTCAGTTTCTCCAGCTTCTTTCTCACCAACCACTGACGGCGGTCTGCTGCTCTGCTCTCCACTCTGCCACCTCTCTCATCTTTTTACTTCTTGTTTGACCATGGCAATGCTTTCTTGGATTACCAGGTTTTATAAATTGGTATTTTATCTTTGTGTGTCCCGTTTTACAGTGATAAGGAAGATCAAAGAAGAACCGGTGTGTTTGAACTGTGGCGCTGAAGAACAAGATCGACAGTGCCAGGGACTGCTCAAAGGGCAAGGGGATCTGTCTTGGCAGAAGTATAGCCAGCGCGCTCCATAGGGACAAGGATGCGAGATTTCGCCTTGTCAGGAGAGACCAGTCTGGAGAAAGACCTCATGTTTGGCAAAATGGAAGCGAGTGAAAGGAGGAAGGCCGCACTGGCACGGACTGACCCCGTGACTGCATCAACGGCTCGGGCACAGGGCCCGTTGTGAGGACAGCGCAGGGCACACGGTGTTCCGTGCTGTTGTGGGCAGGGTTACTCTGGGTGGGAGCTGCCCCCATTGCACCCAACAACGACGTCAATTGACACTTCCTAAAACTTTAAGGTAAGGCAGAAAAAAATTGGCTGCTAGATTTCCAATTCACATGTGCACAGGTTTATCCGATCAAACCTTGCTTAATCACATCTCTGAGAGCAGGGGGTGGCTGCCATAAGTTAGCCCGGGAAGACATCTGTCTTCCTCTCATCAGAAAGAAAAGTTCAACCCAAACCATGGCATCCGAAGAGAGCCCCTGGGCCGGTTACATTCAAGACGAGAGGGCTCAGCTCAGAGAGTTATGGTGTCTGTTTGGGGGGATTCCAAAGGGGTCGTCTTGATAAAGTGTCTTGAAGCTCACAGAAACACCATGAGGAAGACAAGGGAATTTAGGGCTTGAACACCGCACTGAGCAATTCTTTTTTTCCATACTCACAATGTACCTACTCATCCTTCAAGGAATTGGGAATGTCTTTGGGAATTTCCTAGGGAAGGCTTACCCCGTCCACCCTGCAGTCCTGAGCTTGCCCATGCGGATTTTATTTTGCCCCTCAGATTCAGGGAACTGTTCGAAGGGTCATGATTCGGGTCCCTCGGGGATCTCAAAAGTGCCACCTTCATGTCAATCCAATGCACAGGGATTGTTAGGGACTTGCTGGAAGATGGAAGCGTAAAGGCCTGGGGGTTGAAAAACAACAGCCCCTCCCTTAGCCATGTCTGTGTTCAGCAAAAGTTTCTGTGATTTTGTACAGCTCCGCTTTTTGACCGCCCTCATGTCCTTCTTCTGCTCATAGATTCTTTTCACAAAACCATGTGATTCATCTGCCTCTGGGGGCAGGGGGACGTTTCTTTTCCAGAAGCGCAGCCGGGGGCGGGGGAGGTCTCCCCGGCTCCACGTTGGCTCTCTGCTGTGGTTTGTGTGCTTGGAAGCAGTCTCTGGTACCCTTTGGGCCTTCCCGTTGCTGAGAGCTGTGGTTTCCCACAGTCCGTTGGCTTCTAGTGAGCACGGAAGTCAGCGTGGCTTAACAGCAGGTGGACGCGCACCAATCACGGGCTGGGGTCTCTGCCTGTTGTCTCAAGCCACTGGGGCCCCTCCGTCGGGAGTCTTTGCGGACACTGTGCCACAGGGCGGCATGAGTGCTGTTCTCTGGTCAGGGGCCAGGCCTGGTCCACGTGCTACAATGTAGATCTTAATTCCTAAGACAGAGAAATTAATCCTGAGTAAACCGCTTGTGGCTGAGTATATGGATCTTGGCTGGAAGCAGAAAGATGTTTGCCTGTGTTGTGTTGACTATGCGGAAGCATTCAATCACATGGATCATAATAAATTTCAAATGACATTGCCAAGAATGGGAATCCAAGAGCACGCTGTGGTGCTCGGACAGGTCCGTGGAGTTCAACCAGAGCACGGAGCCTCTCTGCGGCTTCCAATCAGGAAAGGGGTGTGTCGGGGTTGCATCCCTTCGCCAGCCGTATTCCAGCCACGTGCTAGGCAGATCATCGGAGACACGAGGCCACATGAACAAGAACTCGGCATCAGGGCTGGAGGGAGACTTGGAATAGATAGGCGGAGGGCACAGCCTCACTGGCTGAAAGTGAGGAAGCGTCAAGCAATGACTGATGCCGATCAAAGACCGAAGCCTTCTGTGTGGATGTTACCTCAACCTGAAGAGGATGCCAAGCCCAACAGCCAGACCCACGGGCAGCATCGCAACCAACAGAGAAAAAGTAGATGCCGCCAAGAACCTCATTTTACGTGGCCACACAGGCAACTCCCCCAGAAGCAGATCCGAGGAATCAAAGGGCGCGTTGCACTGGGTGAATCTGGCATCGAAAACAAGCCAATGACGTCCCCTGGAGAACAAGGATCCATGAGACTCAAGCCACGGGTTTCCAAGCCCCTCGCAAGCCGGGGAACCCGGAGAGTATAAGCGGAAGACAGCAGGTGAACTGATACACTGGAATCTCGGTGGGAAAGACGGGAAGCACCATGGACTGCCAGAAGAACCAACGCGCCCGCTTGACAGAAGCACGGTGGGAAGGCTCCTTAGGAGCAAGGGTGGCGACACGTCATCTCACATTCTTAGGACATGTGATCAGGAGAGGCTGATCCCTGGAGAAGGACATCACATCTGGTAAAGGAGAAGGGCAGCCGAGGACACGGATTGACGTGACAGCTGCAGCACAGGCTTTAAACACAGCAACAGTGGTCAAGGTCGCACAGGGCTGGGCAGGGTCACCATGGTCAGACTGGACAGGATAGCACTGAGCAACAGCAACTTAAGAACCGAATGTTGGAGAGAGATGCTCAGTCGGCTCTGGGCCTCAGAGGTTAAGGTCTGATAGGGGCAGGGCTGGACTCAGAAGGACAGATGGAGCATGCACCTAGGTAACAGCCACAAGCGGCAGATATACCTCTGAGACACGCAGCCCACATGACAAGAAGCAAGGGGAAAGACGGTGGGAAGTGGTCCAGGGAGAAGGTGCACCTGGCGTGGAGGGCAGGTGGGAATTTCCTTCAGGCGAGGGCACATGCAGAATGGGGATGCGGGACTGTGGAGGGCCATTCCTCCAGCAGAGAGAGTCGCTGCTGGCAGGGGGAAGATACGTAGACGAGGATGCTGAGGAGCAAGAAGAAGGCAGAGGAGAGGGGGGAGGGTGAAGTTTCGAGCCTGTGTGGTCATGGTTCCCTGAGCCTTGAAGCTGTGGACACTGGACAACAGCTGAGCAGAGAGGTCATGGAGGGATGGATGGAGGGGTGGAGGGATGGATGGATGGATGTTTGGATGCCTACATATTTGGGTGGATGGATGGATATTTGGGTGGATGGTTAGATATTTGAATGGATGGATGGATGGATGGATGGATGGATGGATGGATGGATGGATGGATGGATGGATGGATGGATGGATATTTGAATGGATGGATGGATGGACGTTTGGATGGATGGATGGATGGATGGATGGATGGATGGATGGATGGATGGATGGATGGATGGGGACAAGGACTTCAACCCCTAACCCTCATCTTTGTGAGTCAACCATTTTGTCTCCAGACCCCCAGTCCTGTGCCTCAAGGTCTGCACATGGGTCCCCACTGTGGAGTCCCACATTGGAGACGTTCTCAGGCTGTTGGAGATAGGCAGTAATCACATGACTGTAATCGGGGGTGGGTGTGATATGGACAGGAATAGGATAGGTCACCCAGGGCCCACAGGATGGAGACTCATGTCCAGCTGGCCTTGTGTGGCCACGGCAGCCTGCCCTGGAGAAATCTCAGCAGGGTCCCTGGCTGGGCTTTGCCACTAGCAGGTCCCATCAGGGTGAGGATCTGGGGGGCCTTGTTGTGGAAAGAAATAGCAGAGGGCTGGCCTCAGTCCAAGAGCATGGCCTCAGCTGGCCCCTCTAGAGAGGGGCTGCCCAGGAGAGCCACCCCCTCTGAATCCTACTACCAAGTCTCCTACTCTTCCTGTCGTGGGCCTGGGACTGAGACGTGGGGGACATGGGCATTCACCCAGTCACCATCCCCACTGCCCGCCGGGTGGGGGGCTGTCTAGACAGTGGGGCCCTTTGGCATCACCAGGCTCTTGTCCCCAGAGAGACTCGTGAGGCAAACAGGCAAGCAGGCAGAGGTGTTTGCCTTCCCACTGCCCACCCACCTTCCTGCTCCAGCTCTCAGCAATCCAGGGCCCTAGCCCAGCACCCAGTGCTGCTGGGTACAGAAGACTGGAGTCTGAGCCCAGAAGCTCCCTGGTCAACTTGTGGCCATGGTGTCGAAGGGCAGTGAATGCAGACAGGTTCACTGAGGCCCAGAGGCGGCTTCCTGATGGGAGCATTCAGCCAGTCTTGAACTGCTGGCAGGACTTGGATCTGTGCTGTGACCCTGAGGAAAGACAGTATCGACATGACCCGCAGGCCGCAGCAGCTGGCAGGAGTATGAGGCCCACGACCTGGGGGGCGTGACGAGGTCAGGGCCCCAGGACAAGGCAGGTCCCACATGGCGAGGCCACGTCTGGTCTGGGTGCAGTTGGTATGGCAGACCTGAAGGAGAGGCAGTGGGAGAGGCTGGCCACCATGGGTCATACCCACTCGGGCTCCGTTCCTCTACCTAACCCCGGGCCCTAGATCCACCGGCTGTGCTCCCCAGGGCTCTGAGGGCTCAGCCCCTTTCCTGGCCTGCCAGACTCACCCCTCTAAGCCAGCCTGGTTCCCCCTCCTTGTCTGCTCCTCACTGCCCTTCAGGGACAGACAGGAGCACAGAAAGCTCTATCCTCACCACATGGGGATCAGTGGTCCCACCTCAGTGCCCTCCACACCCCCCACCAGCAGTCAGTGATGCTGGTGCACCAGGTCCAGACAGTGTGCCCCTCTCCCCATGGGACCTGCAGGCCCACCGGCCTGGCTCCACCTGGCTCCCCAGTATCAGTCCTTTCCATCCAACATTCTCGTTCACGGTGTATTTCCTCCCTCCCCCCACCCATCAGTCTGTCCGTCCATCAGTCAGTCCCCCTCCTTCACTCTACCTGTCATGCAGTCATTCATTCGGTCACTGTCCATCAGACATACATTTGCTCACTCATTCACTCTGTTGCCTGTCTGACACTCAGTGGTTCTGTGTCTCACGGTGGGGCCCTGGCCTGTCTGGGAGGGGCTCCAGCTGGGGAGTGACCTGGCCAGGGCAGTTCGGTCAAGACAGTGATGTCCTCAGACTTCGTTCCTCACTTGCAAATGGGGGTCTTAAGTGAGCCTGTGCCGTGAGCAGTCTGCCCCTACATCAGGGCCCCTCCATTGCCAGCACAGGCCCTGGTCATGGTACCCAGAACCCCAGTACTCATGACCCTGTGCCTTGAGCAGACTGGCCCCACATCAGGGGCCCCTACACTGGCAGAGTCTTAGGACGTGCCAAGAGAGCGGATTGGTGACTAAGCCACTGATAGCTGACCCCAGTCCTCTGTGCCTGCCCTTGGGCCCCCACAGGCATGAGGAGAGAGCCCTGGCCAGGGAGCAGGGCCACAGTGCTCATAGCTGGCCTGGCACACCCATCTAGCCTGGCTGGGGCTGCTGGCCCCACCTGAGACAACATCCTGGCCTCGATAACATGACTTGACGCACTTGGGACACACTTGTCACTCACTCGCTTATCTGTGGCAGCCGTGCCCAGAGGAGCCCGAGGAGGCGATAAGAGGACTCGCACAGAGTGGACGCGCTCACAATGAGCAGTAGACACGTCAGGGCTGATAATGTCAGGAGGTGACAGTGTTAGAGTGGGGACGTCAAGGGTGGCAGGGTCAGGGGATGATAATATTGGGGTGACAGTGTCAGGGGTGACAATGTCAGGGGTGATGTATCAGAGGTGGCAACATCAAGTATGACAGGGTCAGAGAATGATGATGTTGGGGTGACAATGTTACAGGGTGACAATGTCAGGGGTGCCAGCACTAGGAAGAGAGTCAAATAGGGCAAATAGCTAGAGGGATGGGGTGGGAAGTGTGGCTAGTCCAGAAACGGGGTTGCAGGGGCTCTCAGAAGAGATGATGGGAGTCACCGAGGCAAAGCACTGGGGGAGTGCAGCAGAACAGCAAGGGAAGGGAGCAGCAAGGTCCCCAGGAAATGCTGAAGGTGGGCTCTGGGGTCAGGCTGTGGTCCCCAACAGACTGGACTGAAAACACTCCTAAAGGCCAACAAACGATCCTTGAACTAACTACAAGCTTTTCTTTTTTGTTGTGTTTTGTTTTGCTCTTTGTCAGCAGTTTGTTGTTGTTGTTTTGTTGTATATTGTTGCTTGGTTTTACTCTGTCTTGTTTTTGTGCATGTTATTATCTCCGCAGGTCTGTCTAAATAAGATAGGCTGGATGAACTATCTGGAGGAAAAACAATGGGACCGACAGTTCTGGGGGGAAATGGGATAAGGGGAAGTGGGGGTAAGGAAGTGGTGTTAACAAACCCAGGACAAGGAAACAACAAGTGATCCAGTTTGGTGGTGAGGTGGGTGTGGCAGGCCTGGTAGGGCATGATCAAGGGTAATGTAATGAAGAGGTATTGCTGAAACCCAGGTGGGGACGGAGCATGATAGTGGGACAGGAGGAAAGTCAAGGGAAATAGAGGAAAGAGCTGGAGGCAAAGGGCATTTATAGAGGTCTAGACAAAGACATGTACATATGCAAATATATATATGAGGATTGGGAGGAATAGATCTATGTGCCTATATTTATAGGTTTAGTATTAAAGTGGTGGAAGGACATTGGGCCTCCACTCAAGTACTCCCTCAATGCAAGAATACTTTCTCCTATTAAATTGGCACTCTACGATGCTCACCCTCCTGACACAACCACTGAAGACAAAGCAGGTGAATAAGCAACTGTGGTGAAGAAAGCTGATGGTGCCCAGCTATCAAAAAATATAGCCTCTGAGGTCTTAAGGCTTGAAGGTAAACAAGTGGCCATCTAGCGCAGAAGCAACAAAGCCCACATGGAAGAAGCACACCAGCCTGTGCGATCATGTGGTGTCGAAGGGATCAGGTATAAGGCATCATCAGAACAAAAAAATCTTACCATAGTGAATGAAGGGGGAAGTGCAGAGTAGAGACCCAAAGCCCATTTGTCGGCCACTGGAGATCCCCTTGCAGAGGGGTCTAGGGGAGGAGATGAGTCAGTCAGGGTGCGATGTAGCACCAATGAAGAATACAGCTTTCCTCTAGTTCCTAAATGCTCCCTCCCTCCCCCACCCCCACTATCATAATCCGAATTCTACCTTGCAAGTCTGACTAGACCAGAGGATGTACACTGGTACAGATAGGAACTGGAAACACAGGGAATCCAGGGTGGATGATCCCTTCAGGACCAAGGGTATGAGTGGTGATACTGGGAGGGTAGAGGGTGAGTGGGTTGGAAAGGGGGAACCGATTACAAGGATCTACATGTGACCTCCTCCCTGGGGGACGGACAACAGAAAAGAGGGTGAAGGGAGACTCCGGACAGGGCAAGATATGACAAAATAATAAATTATCAAGGGCTCATGAGGGAGGGGGAGCGGGGAGGGGGGTGAAAAGAGGACCCGGTGCAAAGGGCTTAAGTGGAGAGCAAATGCTTTGAAAATGATGAGGGCAAAGAATGTACAGATGTGCTTTACACAATTGATGTATGTATGGATTGTGGTAAGAGTTGTATGAGCCCCTAATAAAACATTTAAAAAGAAAATGTTTTGGAAATGATGGCAACATATGTACAAGTGTGCTTAATACAACTGATTGATGGATGCTGTACGATTTGTAAGAACCCCCCAATACAATGATGAATTTAAATTAAAAAAGAAGAGGAGGTGATGGGAGCACAGAGACCCAGCTCTGGGGTGTTAGACATTGGACACCCCTTGTCTCCCCACCAGGCTCCAGCACAGCAGGAGTGGGGGTGCACATCAGAACGCCTGCCCTGGCTGCGGACGGCTGCTCGGTGCGTGAAGATGACGTACTGCTGGGGCCTCGTTGGTGCCCACGGTGAGCAGCACTGCACTGGGCACCGCAGCGCATGGGGCTCTCAGTTGTGGACAGCACATGCCAGGAGCAGAACGGCCGGGTCACCTGGAGATCCTAATTCTGGTTCCTGTTTGAGGATCGCCATCTTGATTCCCACAGCAACTCCAACCAGCGGTGCTCAGGGACTGTGTCCGTCCAAGTAGACGATAGAAACAAATTCATAAACACACGTATGTGTGTAAGAGAGTTTCATATAAAGAGTAATTGTACATTAAGAACGCTTCCCCGTCCAGTCCAGGCCAAGCCCATATGTCTGATATGAGTCCATGTGTTCGATGCCAATCTATGAAGTCCTCTTCAGACTCACAAAACACATGCAATGACGCCAAGTGCAGGATGATCACAGGCCAGTGGGTGGAAAGCCTTCGGATCCAGTGGCGCTGTCAGCATCTCAGCGTTGGCAGGGGTCTCTCTGTGGCTTCTCCGGCTCCAGAGGTCTGGTCGCATCAGGGAAGGTCCACGTGGCTCCTCCAGCTCCGGGCACTAGCATAGTTCTGTGTGTCTTGTCAGCTGCAGTGTCTCCCAGGAAGTGAGCCGAGAGAGAAAAATGTCTCCCGCCTCCAAGGAGGAAAATACCGGAATTCCCAGAATCCTTAGGGAAGGCCATGCCCACACAGAGGCCTCATTGGCTATGACTGATTGACAGAGTAGCTTCCACCCCTTCACTCTCAATCCTCTTGAGGCCCGAATTGACACCAGACGATGTACCGACCACAGGGGCTCCGCGTGCCCCAGCCCCTTGCCCACAGTCTTCACGCTCTGGGCTGGTGGGCTGCACGTGTTTTAGCGTGGCCATGCTGGCAGTGGGGAGAAGGGTCTTGCCTGTGTTCACTTTTGACGGGGTCTTAGACTTAGTGGAGGCCAACGGGGCAGACTGGATTTCTGATGGGCAGGTCACACAGGTTGTGCCTGGCACCAGCTGCAACCCCTGCAGTGTCAGCACGCTCCCGGCCACTCACCTGGGTTCCTCAGTCCCTTTCAGCCCGTTTCCCTGTCCCTCCCTCTCGTCTCCTCCTGGACTTTGACCACATGCTGCCCTTTGTTTGAAGGAGTGTCCTTTTCACAGAATTTACAGTCCTGGCTGCGAGTTAGCTGGACGGTGACCCCGGGCGTCTGGGTTTCTAGGGGCAAAGTCGGCTCAGGGCACCAGCCTAGGGCAGCACTTCTCAACCTTCCTCGTGCCTCGACCCTTTCCTACCGTTCCTCGTGGTGTGCTGACCCCCCCACCATAAAATTAATTTCGTTGCTACTTCTTACCTGTAATGTTGCTATTGTGACAAATCGGGTGGCTCCTGTGGAAGGGTCGTTTGACCCCCAAAGGGGTCACGACCCACAGGGTGAGAGCCGCTGGCCCAGGGCGTTCCTCGGGTCTCTCTCCGCCAGTAAGTCTGGGTTTTTGTTTCTTTTCATTCTGTCTTTGAGTCTTGTTCTAGTCTGTTTGCCTATTCTAGCCAGACCTCTCCAGGGTGATCTTGGCCGGAGGGGTCGGCAGCGGTAACTGGGCTCCTGCTAATTCTCTCGTCTCGGGTTAGAGGAGGCCATGTGGCCTGTGGGCCACTGAGCTTTCAGAGTGGCTGCTTCCTGTGTCTCCCTTCTCCCGTGATCTCCCGGCTCCACATGGGACGAGACCTATTGTGGCTTCCTGGAAGCCCACCCACAAGCTTTGAAGACCCCAGATGCCACTCAGCAGACTAAGATGCATAGCCAGTTAGTTAATTAGTTAGTTGGTTAGTTGGTTGGTTGGTTGGTTAGCTAGTTAGTTAGTTAGGTGCCATCGAGTCCGTTCCAACCCATAGCGACCCTGCGCACAATGGCGCGCAGTACTGCGCCATCCTCACCTGGTTCCCGTGCTCGAGAGCGCGCTGGGGCTGCACAGCACCCGCTTTGTGATCTATGTTTGCCACTTGACCCAGAGGTGCCCAGAATGATGGTCCTTAGGCTTCAGGTACAGTGGCTACATCCCGGCGTCCGAGTCTTTTCCATAACGTCCCCCCACTCTCTGCTATACAAATATTTGAGCGCCATTTTCACATACGCGTGTAGAATTAGGACCGCAAACACACCTATGTAGGAATGCATGTGTCCTCCAGGATGACCCTACACACACCTATTCACACACGTGCTCGCCTATGTTTCTATGGACAGAGTTTGACTGGAGAGCCCTGTTGTTACAGGATTGCGTATGTTAACAGTATTCACCGTCACTGTCCCATGCGTAGTCTTGCGTTCGCTCCTCTTGATCTCTCTCTTTGCCTTGGCCCAGCTGTGCTTCCTTGTTGCGGGGTGCCGGGGGCGTCCTTTTACTGAGTGCGTTTATTGGCCATTTGCATCTCTTCTTTGGGAGACACCTGTGCAAGTCCTCTATTCTTCAAAACAGTGTTTGACCTCTTGTTGTTGAGCTAGAAGCTCTTTGTATAGTCAGGATATTGATCCTTTATCAGACATGTGATTTGAAAATATGCTCTCCCCTATTTATGTCTGCCTTTCCACTGTCTTCATGGTGTCCTGAGAGGTATGAAAGTCTTACTCTTTCATGAAACCTAATTCATCTATTTCTTTTTCCTTGCTCTGCCTATGATTTTAGTGTCATACATCTAAAAACCCATTGCCAAACCCAACGTCATAAAGATGTCCCCCTGCTTCGTCCTAAGAGGTTTGCAATTTTAGCTCGTAGCGTTTTGAGTTCAGTTTTGTGCACGGTGTGAAGCCGGGGTCCAAGGAAACTCTCTTGCAAGTGGAGATGTGGCTCTCCAAGTAACGATTGTCCTTTTCTCACTGGGTGTTCTGACTCGCGGATGGAAAGCCAATGGCATACATGCGTGGGTTTATTTCTGGACTGTTGCCCCATTCCATTTGTCGAAATGTCTGTCCTTCCACCAGTACCATATCTTTTCTTTTTTTTTTTTTTGCCATATTTTTTTCATTGCTTCAGCTACATAGTAACTTTGAAACCAGGAAGTTTAAGTCCTCAAACTTGGGCTTTCTTTCTCAATGTTGGTTTGACTATTTGGGCTGCCTTGGTAATAACATTTTAGTTTTATGCTGGAGGTGTGTGTGTGTGTGTGTGTGTGTGTGTGTGTGATTTTGATAGGAATTGCATCAAATCTGCTTTGCTAAGACTCATCCTAACAATATTAAAATTTCCAGTTTATAAACACAGGGTGTTTTCCATTCATTTGGGTCTTTTAAAATTTATTTAAGGATGCTTTGCTCTTTCACCTCCTTGGCTAACTGTATTCCTAAGGGTTGCCGACATTATTGTAAATTGAATTGTTCTCTTAATTTCCTATTCAGATTGTTCATTGATAATACATAAAAACACTTCTCACCGTGTGTGTGTGTGTGTGTGTGTGTGTGTGTGTTGATTTTGCACCCTGTTAATGAGCGCTGGCAGTTTGGAGCATCATTTAGGACTCCCTACATAGACGATCGGGGACGTCTACAAGCAGTAATAGCACGACTTCTTCCTTTCCAATTCAGATGTCCTTTATTTTGTTTGTTTCGCCCAATTTCTCTGGCTAGACCTTCCGGTCGGTGTTGAGGGGCAGTGGGAGTGGGGGTCCCTGTCTTCTTCACAATCTGAAGGAAAGTCTGTGAGTCTCTCGCCGTTGACTGTGATGTTGGCTGTGGGTTTTCATTGAGAGCCATTGTACTGTTGAACAATGTCTATGTAGTCCTCGGTGGATGAGTAGTTTGTTTTTGTTTTTAAATCATTTAATTGGGGGCTTGTACAATTCTTATCACAATCCATACATACATACATTGTGTCAAGCATATTTGTACATTTGTTGCCATCATCATTCTCAAAGCATTTGCCTTCTACGTGAGCCCTTAATATTGGCTCCTCATTTTCCCCCTTCCTCCCCACTCCCCCTCCCTCATGAACCCTTCATCATTCATAAATTATTATTTTGTCATATGTTACACTGTCCGATGTCTGCCCCCTGCCCTCTTCTCTGCTGGCCATCCCCCGGGAGGAGGCTATACGTAGATTCTTGTAATCAGTTCTCCTTTCTACCCCACATTCCCTCCACTCTCCAGGCATCACCACTCTCACCACTGGTCCTGCAGTAGTCATCTGTCCTGGATTCCCTGTGTTTGGAGCTGCTATCTGTACCAATGTACATCCTCTGGTCTAGCCAGATTTGTAAGGTAGAATTGGGATCATGATAGTGGGGGGAGGGGAAGCATTTAAGAACTAGAGGAAAGTTATATGTTTCATCGTTGCTACCCTGCACCCTGACTGGCTCATCTCCTCCCCATAACCTGTCCAGTTGCCTACCGATAGGCTTTGAGTCTCCACTCTGCACTCAGCCACATTTACAATAATATGATTTTTTGTTCTTTGATACTTGATACCTGATCCCTTCGATATCTCGTGATCACACAGGCTGGTGTGCTTCTTCCATGTGGGCTTTGTTGCTTCTGAACTAGATGGCCACTTGTTTATCTTCAAGCCTTTAAGACCCCAGATGCTATATCTTTTGATACCCAGGCACCATCAGCTTGCTTCACCACAGTTGCTTATTGAACTTGATCAAATGTGGGGCTTCCCCCTTCATGCTATCAGTGGGGTGCTATCCTGATTGGTTCCCATGTCTAATCACTCTTGTTTTTAGGGGATAATCCCACACGGCCATAGTGTGTTATCCTTTTCACATGGTCCTGAGTTTGATTTATTAATATTTTTAGGAGAATTTTCTCTGATGATTTGCTCTGTATACAGATTGAACAAGGATGGCGAGAGGATACAACCTTGATGCACACCTTTCCTGATTTTGGACTGTGGTAGTTAGATTATCTGTTGTCAATTTGAGAGGATTAAGAGTGAAGGGGTGGAGTTTAGCCTGTCATTCAGGTCGTAGTCTGATGACCTTATTTGGAGGCGCTAAGGAGATAAGTAGGTTGCTGGAGACAGGACGCAGCTCACTCCCTGGGAGACATTGCAGCTGACAGGACACATGGAGATAAGCTAGTGCCCTGAGCTAGAGGAACCACGTGGAGACCCACGCCAGCGCTGAGATGCTTCCACCGCCACTGGATCCACAAGACTTCCGACCCACTGGCCTGTGATCTTCCTGCATTCGACATCATTGCATGTGTTTTGTGAATCTGAAGGGGACTTTATAGATTGGTATCGGACAAAAGGACTTATATTGGATTTATGGACTTGATCTGGAATGGGATCTTTTCTTAATGTACAATTATTCTTTATATAAAGCTCTTTCTTATACACATGTGAGTGTCTATGAATTTGTTTCTCTAGTCTACGCAGACTAACACCCAAACTATGCAATGTGCCCTGCTTCTGCTCACACAGATCCGTGTACAGGTTCTGCACGAGGGCCGTAACATGTTCTGGGATTCCAAGGCCATCCATCGGTTGTGATGGCGCGTGCCTTTGCAGAGTGTCTTTGTGTTGTCAGTAAAGCACTAGTCAGCATCTTTCTGGAATGCTCTGCTTTTAGGCAAGATCCATCTGACCTCTGCAGGGGTGTTGACCTGGAAGCTGTTCTTAGTATTTTCTCATAACCCCTGCAGCAGTTACCCGCCCGCCCTTGTTCCTTGATTGTCCTTCTCCCTCTTGGAACTGCCAACCTCCATTCCAAGTTAGCATGTGGTGTCCAGAGCCTGACTGCTCTTGAGCCCACCCTCCACCCCCGGGACCTGCCTCTCTGGCATGCCTTGTGCTCAGGATAACCCCTGTCCCATCCTGAGACCAGCTGGCTGCAGTCCCTGAGGAGTGGGGGGGATGGCAGCTGGGATGTAGAGACTAGCTTGGGAGCACCTGGGACCACGGGAAGCTGCAGTAACAAGGCAGGGTCCTCAGAGAGCGGCGACGGCAGAGAGAGCTCTGCCCTGCGCTACCGTGAACTCAGATGCTGGACTCCTGAACAGGGCGTTTGGTGACGTCCGGAGACTGCAGCAGCCACCAGAAGCAAGCCCCTCCTGGAACGTACACTCAACCCTTCCCTCGGCTGCAGCGAGACGGCACCCACCACAGAGACAGGCGCAAGACTCTCTCAGCAGTACTGTGGACACTGTCCCCACGACCTGGGACCTGGCCCAGGCCCAACCTGACAGCATAGACCCCACATATGGGCCAGGGGTCGGGACTCCCTGGACAACCTGTGGCTGGGCCCTTGCTCACCACGAGGGGTGGCTGTCCAGGCTGGGTTTCAGAAGGGGCCCAGTGGAGGAGTATGACCCAGCACCCTGGATCTTACTGAGGCTGAGACTGAGGAGGCGGGGCCTAACACATTGTCGTGACTGTGGGTCAGCTTGCACCATGTCACCCACAGTGTCTCAGCTGGTGGTGGGACATGGGGTCAGTAAGAGCAGAGGGAAGGAAGCTCGGGAGAGGAGAGAACACCCCAAGGTCACAATAGTCCACCCGTCGTCCACCAAGACCCCACCACTTGGCTGAAGGCTGAGAGGCCTCAGCCCAGGCTGAGAAGCTGTGGGGAGAGCCCCTTGCTCACCCACTGTTCACACTGCCGCCAACTGTCACCACTGGGCCATGGGCACCGGTGACTGGAAGGCCTAGCCTGACCAGGTGAGAGTGGGGAGCTAGCAGGGGCCTCTCAGCAGGGAGGACACTCGGGGCAGGAGGCCTGCCCATGCTGCTCCGGGAATTAACTGCTGGAGGACAGCCTGAGGTGACAAGGCCATTGTATGCTGCTCACAGCTAATCCGGGCTTCCATGCAGTGAGGGTCTGCGTTCCAGTTTCCGGGTCCCTGGGGAGCCTGAGTCACCATGTACCTTGGCCCAGGAGCCGCCAGGGAGAGGAACAATGCCACCACCGTGGCCTCCTCCCTGAGAAAACAAGCGGCTTATCTCCTTCCCGAGGCAGGGAGAACTTGCATGCCCAGGGAGCTGGGAAGCTGGGCTCTAGCCCAGACGCCGGGGCCACAGGCCGATGTCCAAGGATGAGGGAAAGAGTCTCAGGAGACCTCAGGCCCGTCAGGGGTCCCCACACGCCTCTCTCACAGACAGACCCGGGCTCTGATCCCCCAGGCCACGCTGCCCTGTTCCCAGAACCGGGTGAGGCTGTTCCTGACCCGCCGCCCCAAAGGGGGTTTTGTACTCAGCAGGATGTGGGGCCCACTTCCGGGTCCTGGAGGGCGAGGTGTGAGAATGCAAGGCACAGGCTCTGGGGCCATGGACAGGTGTCCTTGTACCGCTGCCCTGGGAGGGCGGGTGTGCTAATACATCCTCACCCCCAGACCCAGCAAGGGCTCGGAGAAGCCCGGGCTCCTGACTCCCGGCCAGCAAGAAGCGCCTTCGGACTCAGCGGCCCTGTAGGGCAGAGTAGAACTGGCCCTGTGGGTTTCTGAAACTGACTGCCTGGCCCAGTATGCTACCAGGGTGCATCAACCAGACGTTATACTGCCGGCTGGGCCCTGCGTCGTGACAGCCAGCCCAGCGACACATGCAGAGGCGGGAGGGGTCTCAGGGGCAGCTGGGGCAAAGCTGAGACGTGATCAGGGGCTGACATGGGGGCATGGCCTTGGATTTACTGGCGGCAAGGAGAAGGGTAGGCTGAGTGACCTCAGAGTCAGGGGACCTGGACCTCAGGGAGGGGTTCTAGGGTCCCAGCACAGGAGGCTCCCATCCGGGGCCCCAAGGGGGCCATACTGGGGCAGGAAAGGGACCTGGGTAGTGGGCCGAGGGAAAGGGGCTGGTGGCCCTTTGACCCCACTGAGACCCCACAACACTTCCTCTTGTGGACGTAGAGACCTGAAGGCCGAGTCCCTAGGCCAGGTCGGGAGGGATTTTGAGAACTGTCTTTGACAGGCTCCTGGCAAGGCTGGGGCCCAGGAGGGCCGAGAGCCAGACAGCGAGTGAGGACCCCACGCAGTGGTCAGCAGGGGCCAGAGCCTCCCCTGCCCTGTGGTCAGACAGCAGGACCTGCCAGGTCTGGGCTGCCCAGGGCAGTCACAGCCAGTCCAGCTGCCCTCCAGCCCAGTCTCCTGGGAGCTGGTCCAGGCTGCTGGACTCTGCTCTGAGCCTGTGGGGCAGGATGGCCCGCCTCCACCCACTCCCCACCCGCTACCATCACCTCCTAAGGTGCAGGTACCCAGAACAGCCAGGTCTGGGACCCTGTGTCTTGTTGGCCTCCCCGCCACCCCAGTCCTCTGCAGGGAGGTTCAGGAGGACAGACCTTCCTCTGGGTGTCCCGTTGAACCAGCAGGGCCTCTGAGGGCTTTGTGGGGAGCTTTGTGGGGGAGGGTGCAGGTCAGAGTGCAGGAGCACAGGGCTCCTGGTTGGTGACTGCGGTGGTGACTCTTAACGTCAGGACACTGTGGGGGGAGCTTGTTTGCACCCCTTTTTCTGACTCAGGACCCCAGCTCCTCCCTGGGCTTGGGAGGGGGTGGGTAGAACTCAGAGCACCCTGCCTCCACCCCAGCAGACCTCGGGATCATGTGCTCCCCCAAACCAGGTGGACTCACTCTGTCTGGGCCCCAGAGGCGTGCCTGTGAGAGGCTTGCTGACAGGTGCACGGAGGGGGCGAATGAGGTGAGTGTGATAGAGGGATTGAGCGGGGTGACTGGCAGGAGGGGCATGGAGTGGGGTTCACATGGAGGTGGAGGGATCGTGTGAGGCCGCCGCAGCATGGAGGCTTTATGGGCGCCTGAAGGCCCTGGAACATGGTCCTTTTCAGGGCCTCTTACACCGACAGCTCCGGGGGCCGGAGTCTGAGGCCGATGCTCGGGCCTGTGTCACGCAGATGGTGGTCCCAGGAGCTCCTGCTGTGGCCACCATGCTCGGCCTCTGCTGCTCCTTGGCCAGGGGCCTCCCCACCCTCTGGAGGTCCGTGGTGCAGAGCCTGAGTTGAGCTCAGAACCCAAAGGTGAGCGGGCTGAACCGTTCTGGGCTCTGGGAGGCAGAGAGCCCTGCCTGCAGGTCAGCCTAGGGGCCAAGCAGCCACCCGAATCTGCCTGCAGGGTCACTGGTCAGAGGCCACTGGGGTCTCCAGGGTCACTGGTCAGAGGCCACTGGGGTCTCCAGGGTCACTGGTCAGAGGCCACTGGGGTCTCCAGGGTCACTAGTCAGAGCCCACTGGGGTCTCCAGGGTCACTGGTCAGAGGCCACTGGGGTCTCCAGGGTCACTGGTCAGAGGCCACTGGGGTCTCCAGGGTCACTGGTCGGAGCCCACTGGCGGTGGTGGTCTGGTTTGGGTTGGTCTCCTCCAGCATGTCTTCCACTGGACTCGCCTCCTGTACAAGGCCTCTTTAAAGCGTCGAGAACAAAGATGTCACTCTGAAGACTCAGGTGACCCTGACACTGACCGTCCCCCCACTTCTGAAGAGAAGCCCCTGTCAGCTGCGCCCGGCAGCTGGGCCCCTTTCCCTGGGGGCTCACTTCCTGCTGGAGGGGTGGTGTGGTCCAACTGGCAAGAAATCTCAGAGATGCCGGGACAAACTCCCTCCCCCCCAGCCCAGCTGGCCCCCGAACAATGGGGCAGAGGCCACGCCACACGGATGCCCCGTGTTTGTGAACTGGGCTGGCCCCTTATTTAATTATGAGATTTATAGGGCTTTAATGAGGCCCTATCTAATGACGCAGGCCCAGAGAGGGGGTGGGAGGGGCTCCCCAAATGCTTGGGGCCCAGAGGGAGTGCCACCTGGAGCTGCAGGTCCGTGAGTTAGGAGTTCTATGCCCCTTCTTCAGGTGGCAAAGGTGAGGTTCCCAGTGGTCCTGTGTCTACCCCAGACCATGCAGTAAGGGGAGTTGAGGTGGACTCAGGTCTACAGTATCCAAGGATGGTGCTCAGGCCCCGCTCCTACTGCCCCCCTACCTGCATGTGTCCTCCTATGCAGTGTCCTCTGTCCACATGAGGTCACCCTGGGCCAGGTGGGTCCAGCCCCTCCCCCCCTAGTGGGGGACAGGAAGTGGAAGAGGGGCATGGAAACAAGGAGCTGCATGGCAGAAAGGCCGTCGTGTGGAGAGGGAGGCAAAGACTGCAGGCCCAGGGATGCCTGTGGCCACCAGGGGCTGGGAGATGAGGGGAGGACCTCCTGAGAGTCCTGCCACGTCCAAGCTCTGGCTCCCTGGGCTCCAGACACGAGGTTCCCATCCTTTTCAGCACTGCCCAGGGCCCCTCCTGATGGCTGGTGCCCATCCAGATCTCACTGCCCCTCTGGCTACCATGTGACTCAGCGCAGGGGCTGTCCTGGTGGCTGCTCCTTGGACCAAACACCACAGCCCGTGCACACTGGCCATCCCTCTCCACCCCTCCTCCCTCCCTGCCGGGGAAGAGGCATGCAGCCCCACCCACGGGCCCCAGCCTCCACGCTGACCAGGTCAGTCAGGAAGGACTCGGGTGGCCACACGCCTGCACTCTCAGGGACGGAATTCCCCCGGGGGGTAAGCAAAGCAATCAGAACTGGATTTGTCCCCCTGGGCACGGCAGAGCCGGGACTGAGAAGCCATCTCTCGAGTCAAAGGAGGGGCGGCAGGGGGGCTGTGGGCCCAGGGAGACAGCCCTCTTCCTGAGGGCCAGCCTGACCAGCGTTGCTAGCACAGCATCCAGCAGATCCCCAATGGATGCAGTGGCCCCGAAGTGGACGCATCTCAAGTGTCCATCAATGGGTGGATGGATGGATGGATGGATGGATGGATGGATGGATGGATGGACGGACGGATGGACGGATAAGCCAAGCAGGCACACGCCGTGGCACCAGGGACTATGACTCAGTATAAAGGGACAACGCGTGGCTACAGGCGAAGGACTGGCTGAGCCCGGAAGATGATGCTCATGAAGCAGCTGGACATGAAAGTCCACATTATGCAGGACTCTGATGCCAGGATGTGTCCAGAGCAAGCAGAGCCACAGAGGCAGAGGGCAGGCTGGTGGTCCCCAGGGGCCCAGGGAGGGGAAACGGGAGTGGCAGCTTAGTGGTTCGGCGTCTCCTTTGGGGATGGTGAAAATATTCTGGAACTAGGGAGAGTAGGTGCATTATGGACACAGGCATCCCTGATGTACGACGGACATATCCTCTTTGACTCCGTCACATCCAACAGCAGCTGGATTCTGCTTTCTCCTTCAGCTTTTATGATCATTGCCTGTTTGCCAGTCTCTTTCTAAATCCAAACGTTGGACAACTGCAGCGTGATCGCATCTGAGAAGGATAACATCAGCAAACATCATACGCAGGATGCCATGTTCTGCAACACTGTATCGGCATACCATGCTCCGCAGCATTGTGTGCAGCACAGATTACTAACAACAAGGCGTCTGAGACAGAAAGCAGACAGTGGTGAGTGCAGTCATTCACTACTGGAGTGAGTGAGTCAGAGACTAACTCCTACATTAAAGGCCACTGAAATGTTCACTCCAAAATAGTGAAGACCACATACTCTTTGACATGTGAGTTTTACTTCAATTAAAAGAAACGAAAGTGGCCCATGGCTCCTGGGTCTCCATATAGCTGGTGGACTTGTGCTCTGGTACAACCACTTTGGAAAACTGCTGGGCAGTTTCTGGTAAAGCCGGACATATAGCTACTCTGTGGCCCTGAAGTCCAACCCCCACTGCCACGCGCACCTCAGTGTCCACCCAAGAGAAACAATGCTTCCATAGATCAAACAAGCATGTGCATGAACATTGGTAGTGCGAGATTATTCTAAATCCCTGGGAAATGGGGACCCCACAATGCTAGCATCAGGGGGACGAGGGGGTGACTGTGGAAGGACCATACAACACCCTCAGCAACAGAAAGAAGGAACTCCTGAATCTCACCACCCTGGGCATGGGCCTCACAGACCACAACCACACAGCAAAGAGCCCTGGATTAGGTGGGCCCTCCTGATAACAAGGTAAGAACCAACCGGAGGTAAGAGAAACCAGGACAGGGAAGGCGCCGCAGGACAGAAAGCACCTGATGGACAGTTTACCCGGGTGTGCACCTGTCTGCCATCCCATCAGCTTGTGCTCCTGAGACAAATGCTGTCAGTTAGAAGTCCAAGCTCACCCCCAGGGAACGGGCAAGAAGGGGAAAGGAAACAGAGAGCAGGCTGGCTGGCGCAGCTTCTCCATGGAGGCAAGGTCACAAGAACACAGGGACGCAACGTTTTCTAAGCAGCAAAAGAAAGTGACCTGGGATTTTTATACCCATCCCAATTGTCAGTCAAACGCAGGAGAGCAGTAAAACGATTTTAAATGATGTTGAGTCATTTAGATTTTATTTATTTTATTATATTATATTTATTTTGTCATTTTTATTTCCTTATTATTGATAATCATTTTATCAGGAGGGCTCTTACAAATCTTACGATAATCCATCATTCGAGTGTATTAAGCGCACTTGTATATATATCGTCATCAACATTTCCAAAACATTTTTCTTTCTACTTGAGCCCTTGGTATCAGCTCCTCTTTTGTCCCCGCCCTCTCCCACCCTCCCACCTAAATGATTCTTTTTAATAAATTAAAACTTTAATAATAATAAAAATGATTCTGCAGTTCACACAGTCTTGGAGAGTTTTCCCCCTGAAGACCCAGGTTGAAGGTGCATCGAGTAAAAGGAGCAATTCCCTGTGACAGGTACAGGTGATCAATTCTCTGCTGCTGTCATAAGAACACCCACTGTCGACTCAGAGTGACCCGTAGTCAAAGCAGAAAATGAGGAACAAAACTCCCTGCCATCGGTCATTTCTGACTGAGTGACCCCACAGGGCAGAGTAGAACTGGGCTTTCAGGAGGGCAAATCTCTACAGGTGTGGAAAACCTTATCTTCCTCCCAGTGAACGACTGCTGGGCTCAAACTACTGGCCTTGCCGTCAGCAGCCCAGTGAGCAGTTGCCTGTCCAGTCAGGGCCCCAAGGGACAGGCGGAAAGAGTGTAGCCCCGCACTGTCCCCAAGTGAGGTGTCCTTGGCTTGGTTCCCACCCTGTGATCAACACCCCCGATGCCCAGGCCCATGTGACCGCCATGGTGTCCACCCATTGAGGGCCTTCCTCTTTGTCACCGACCCTCCTTTTGACCAAGCCGGGGGTCCTTCTCCAGGCCTTACCTCTCCAGCCACTCCAGGCCAAGCCTCCCCATCTGGCTTCCGAGGGGCCTCTCAGCGACTCTAAAGCCACCACAGTATGACCGACGGATGGACAGACGGGTGGAGAAGTGCTGGGAAAATCCATAAACAACATCAACCAAAACAAAACTCGCTGCCATCAAATTAATTCTGGCCCATAGTGAGCCCGCAGGGCAGAGGAGGCTGCCCTGCGGGTCTCCATGACTGTAAGTCTTAATGGGAGCAGACAGCCTCATCTTTCTCCCTTGGGATGGCTGGTGGGTTCAAACTGCAAACCTTGCAGTTAGCAGCCCAGTGCACAACCCCGGCCCCACCAGGGCTCCCCAGGCAAAGCCAGCCAGAATTAGGAGCCCAGCACCCCAGTTTGCGGCAGGCAGGGAGTGGCAGAGGACAGTGTGCCTTGGTGGTGGTAACCCCAGCCCCCCTCTGTATGCCCCTCATTGTCTGGCCTTGGGGACGGTATCCCATGCCAACCGGGTGCTCTCGGGGGGCAGTGCTTGGATCTGGGCATACCTTGCTGCCTTGTTGCTGCCCCTGGCATGGCCGAATCAGAGGAAGTGGCATGAGTGTCCCCTGCCCACTCAGTGGGCTGGGGTGAGGGGAGGGGGGAGCAGGAGCCTAAAACCAAGCCCAGGTTCCAAAGATGGAGATGGTCCCCAGGGAAGGCTATCTGGTTTATCACTGGGCTGTACAAACGTCCGGTCCCAGGAAGGGCGGACAAGCAGACCTGCCCACCTATGTCAAGTCTGCTGCTGCCTCTGAGAAGCCTGGGGCCCGGCTAGCTGGGGTCTACACCTTGTGTCCAGACCCCTGCAAACAGGGATCTGTGGAGTGGGGTGCTCTCAAGGAAGGGGTGTCCTGAAGGCTGGGCCTAAGCAGGAACATGAGGGGCCTGTGCACAGAGCTGCTGATACAGGGACCCCTGCAGGTGATACTGAGGATGCTTGGGGCAGTGTGGAGGGGCAGCAAGAGGTCAGGGATTCAAATCAGGGAGAGGCCGGACAGCAGTCCGGACAGAGGTCACAGGTCAGGGTGATCGAAGGGCTGATGCTCAGGCAGTCAGAGGGTTGCAGTGCCCTGTATCTGGGCAGCTGAGTCTCTGTATCCCTACAGCCAAATGAGCCAGGATGGGGACCAAGGGTCTCCCAGTCCTCCACTCCCAGTCCTGCTCCAGCCACCCTGCTGATGGTTTGGTTCTCATCAGCCCAGCTGGGTTGCTGGCCTCAGGCTAGGAGGGGGACACCAGGCTGGCTGGTCTCTCTGCCCCTAGGCACAGGGCTGAAGCCCAGCAGGCCCTGAGATCCCCCTCACGCGGTTGATCCACAAGCCCCACTTCAAAGTGGGCAGCAGACTGGACCTCAGTTCTCCATGAAGGCCCCTGAGGCTCAGGCCAGGGCGGCCTAGAGAACAGGAGCGGCCTCTTGGCTACCCAGCCCTCTCCCTGCGCCCGAGGCCACCTTGGGGTCCTGCCAGCCCCTGCGCTGGAATCTAGGTGATGGTGACTCACTGTTCGGGCAACCGCTGGACTCGGTTAGCCGTGCATGGCCCGAGGACAGCCCGGCGATAGCCCCGGGTCGAGAGGCCATGGGGAGGAGCCCGCCCTGGCCAGGAGCGACGGCCCTGAAATCTCCCTGGGGACTTAGCAGATTAGCCAGGTGACACTCGAGGAGATTGCCGGTGACAAATGCCCACATTATGAGCTGATAGCACAGGAGAGACTGCGGCTCTGAGAGCCCGTTGGCCGTTTCATCAGCCGCCAGACCCGGGAACACATGGCAGAGGAGAGGAGACCAGGGGCAGCCCGGGGGCTAACCATGGGTCATAGGGGTCTTACTGCAGTCTGAGGGCTAACCACGGACCATATGGGTTCCACGGCAGCCTGGGGTCTGACCACAGCCTGGGGTCTGCAGGGGGTGGGGGTGGGGGAGGGTTATTCACAGACAGACAGACTCAAAGTCAGGGTTTTACCAGCCTTGGGAAGCTCAGGAATTCTGGGCTAAGGAGCCTCTACCCTTGGGAAAGAGCCCCTCCAGGCAGGGGGCCAGAGGCTGAGGGGCAGCTGAGCCTCATCCCTGTGGCCCTCCCCTCATTCAGAGTCTCCAGGGCACCATGGTGAAGCGGACACTGCTGGCCCCTGCTTGCTGGCCTTATAAAGGCCCAGCTGTGCTTTCTGTGAGATGGAGGACAGCAGGCCAGAGTCCTAGGGTAGACTTCCGCCCATCCCAGGGGATGAGGCCCCAATACCAGGCTCCCCTGAAACATCTTTCTCTAAGGGCCCAGGCATGCACATGCCCCCTCAATACCCGAGCCCCTGGTTCAAACACATGGTGGATCCAGAAAGGCAGAACAGGACACACACACACACACGCACGCACATACACACACACACACACACACACACACACACAGCCCAGCTCCGGCAAGTATTACCTGGTGGCCATTTTTCTTGGTTACTTTTCCATCAGACACAAAATATTACAGGCACAACTGCAGAGGGGACGAGGGGAGGGCTCTCTGAGGCCTCCTCTCCTCACTCCTCCCTCCCCAGAGGAGACCACTGCCCCAAGTCCAGCACCCATGACCTGCTAATGTGCCTGTTGGAAATTCATAGAGATGGAATCGGGCCGTGTGTGTGTGCGCGTGCGTGCGTGTTAGGCCGCACTTGGTCCTTTCTGCTCAGTAGGAGCATTGTCACACACACCACACTCATTGCAGGTTTGCATAAGTCTTGTCTGGGTGTCCCGCGCTCTGTGTCATTCGCTCAGTGGACAGTGGTGTCAGTGAAACAAGGAAAGCCGCGTGGACTGCCGGAGGACACAAAGCTGTCCTGGAGGAACAGCAGCTCCTTAGAAGCAAGGACAACCAGACTTGACCTTACGTGCCCTGGACGCGTTGTCAGGAGGGACCAGGCCCCAGAGAAGCCCCCCCAGCTTGGTAAAGCAGAGGGCAGGGAGGAGGAAGGCCCCTCCACCTGAGATGGACAGGCACCGGGCTGCACCCCGGCAGTGACTGCGAGGCTGGCGCAGGATCAGGCCCAATTTCCTGCTTGAACGACAACAAGAAATAAAGATACCAGAATGGAGCAGCCACTCCCCAATGTGTTGCCAGTCAGTGCCAACACGCCACGACCCCGCCAGCCACAGAACAGACGCCTCCTGGTCCTGTGCCCACTCACAATCGTTGTTGTCGTGTTCGAGTCGGTGCCGCAGCTCAGTGTCCATCCATCTCCGTGAGGGTCTCCCTCCTTCTCACTGCCCTCTGCATAACCAAGTACATGGCCCTCCTGTCCCAGGACGGGTCTCTCCTGACAGGTGAGATGGAGCCTCTCCATCCCTGCCTCTGCAGAGCACCTAGCTGCGTGTCTCCGAGACTGAGCTGCGGGTTCTGTGGGACGTCTGTAGCCCGTTCAATTGCCTTCTCCTGCACCATCATCCAGACGCATCGATTCTTCTTTGGTCTTCCTCATGCGATGGCCAACATTCACATGCCTATGAATGAAGACATTGAAAATATCCGTCGCTTGGGTCAGGCGCCCCTTAGTCTTCCAAGGCACTGACTGACACTCCAGACAGAGGTTCTGTGCCACACAGTAAACTAATGCGATGGGTCGCAAGGCATCATGACTGCTGCTTCCAGGAGCATGGATTACGGACCAAAGCAAAATGGGATGTGGACAGCGTCGATCGTTTCTCCGTTCAGCGTGGAGTTTCCTGTGGGTCCGGGTGCGAGGGTTTCTGTCTGTTCACGCTGGGCTGGCGACGGCATTCTCTTCTTCCAGCCCGGGTTGGTTGGCTCGGTTTGTTGTCCGCAGCCTTTTCCAGAAGCGTGGGCCTTGGCTTCCCGCCCGGGGTCACCACGGCATGCTTCTCCTTCGTTTTGTGCCTCTGGTTACCTGGCTCGCAGGCCCCTCACCTCGCTCACTGGGACAGATAGAGACCAGCGTCCACTTTCCTCATGAAGAGCCAGTGCCCAGCACCACTGATGGGCCCAGCACTTCCCTGCTGCTCCGGCGACGAGCTGCCCACCTCCAGCCAGACCCACCAGCGAGTGGACAAGGACATGCTGCCAGCCACGGTCCAGTCGCCCCCAGCTCCCAAAGACCCCGAACACCACAGCAGACCGCCTGGCCTTGCACCAGCCCCATGGCGGGTCTCTGATCAGACCCTGTGGTCCACCGGGTTGTCACGGGCTGGTTTTCACAGGTGTCAGACCTTTCTTCCGTGGGTCTCAGTTGAGAAGCTATTGAGCTTACCACACCAGCAGATGGATGAGGCTGGGGTGAGAACACACTCTCACACACATGCACACACGCATACACACATTCAGACATACACACGCTCTTTCTCCCAAGGAACTCCACGGGGTGTTCTTGATTTGCTAGTTTTGTTCTCAGCAGCCATTTCCAGACAGTCTCCCTCCTGATGGCCTCGGACATACATGCCTACACACACACACTTACACAGGTACACACATGTGCACGCATGTGTCCACACTCAAACATGCCTGCACACGTACACACATGTGTGCATGTGTACACACACTTACCTGATCACACATACACGTGCACAAATACAGGCTTAACCACAATACACATGCACACACCTGCTCAAACATATGCACTTGCGTACATACATGCAGCCATATACTTAAACATGCATGCAAACGTGTGTGCGCACCTACATGCTTAAACACGCGTACAAACATGCACACATACACCACGCACGCACACACGCACACATACACACACTAGCCTTGTATCTCACGTACTTTTGATAATAAATAATAAAACCCTCACGGCCATCGAGTTGATGCCGACTCACAGTGACCCTCCAGGACAGGGTAGAAGTACCCCTGGGAGGTGCGAGACGGTCCCTCTTTACGGGAGTAGGCAGCCTCACCTTTCTCCCAAGGAAAGTTTGGTGGTTTCGAACTGCCGGCCTTGTGGTTAGCAGCCCAGTGTGTAACCACTGCACCACCAGAGCTCAAAAACCACACGCTCGATCCTTGGGCGGCTCCCATCTCGGCAGTCGCCCGTGGAAAAGCAGGGTGGTCCCACCGATTTCTGGTGCTGGTATTCAGCATTTTCCTCTGGTGGGCTACTCTGTGGCGGGAAGCCACGGGGCCGCAGGCTGAAACTGTGATGACCTCGGGCCTGGGCTCCACCCCACCAACTCCAGCCGAGGCCAGCACCGGATGCCCATGCGTCTGCAGCCCACTCACTCTTCCAGCCCGCAGATGCGTTCTCGCCTGGTCTTGCCTGTCTTATCCAGACGAACCGTTGACTTGGGTCGCATGCTTTTCTGCACCTGCGGAGGAGGTGAGAAGGATTTTCTCCTCCAGCCTGCCTAGGGGGAGAGTTACAAGGAAGCCCACCTACCACCACGCCCCCAGCACCTGAGAGGATCCCAGCAGACTCATCTATGGGTCTGTCTCCCCCTTCTGGTTGCACGCGGTATTGCATGCCCCTCGCCGTCTGTGGCAGCCTTCGCCAGGTGACCACGTGTGGAAACAGACCCTGGGGCCAGACCCTCCGCCGGTTACTCCAGTGCAGCTGGGCTGCTGGGACCCACCACAACCCCACCCTCTCCCTCAAGAGCAGGGCAGGGTTGACAGCAGCGGGGTGTTCAGAAATCCATCTCTAGGAGTTTCTTTCAAAGCGCCTCTCCGTCCACACAAATCTCCCCCTTTTCTGTGGGCAGCTGAATGCACTGCCCATTTGAACGGCCCAGGACTCATTAGCCTTGGCCATGACACATGGTGGTCTTTGGGGTGACCCTGCTCCATCAACCAGGACCCTGAGAGACTACGGGGGGAGGGGGAATGCCCAGCCTCACCTCCATCAACTGGAGCATCCGCGGACAGTGTGGGTCATGGACCACCAAGGTGGGGCATTTCTCACAGCAGCCTGGCCAATGCATTCCAGTAGAAGTCCTGGGGCTGACCCATCCTTTGACTCTCTGGGATAAACCTCATGTAGGCATCACCAGGAGGATCCGGGGGGCGGGGGAGGTCTTCACACAGAGCACCATCTCCCCCACTCCAACAGTGTGAACTCCAGAGATATACACAAAGGGGGCTGGCTGAAGAAGGGGCACGCAGAACGCTGTTGACTGATAAAGTGCAGGTGGTGGCCCAGGTCTGTGAGCAAGGACGCTTCTCAGCTCTGCACTTCGCAATGAGACAGACCACCCCTCCAATTGGGAGACCTGATCAAGCCTCGTTCCTGGGAGAAGCCACAGAGAGCAGGGCCCCACAGAGGCAGCTCTGCTCCAGAGAACGCGGCAAGACCTTGCCATGTGCTCGCCAGGTTTCTTGACCTCAAATCTCGTTCATGGTTGAAGTCGCTCCCACTCACGGGGATGAAGTGAACACGGGAGATCAGGCCAGAGATGATGTGCTACAGGGGCCAGGAGCAGGGTGGTAGTTAGATGATCCATTGTCAATTTGAGAGGATTAAGAGTTCAGCCTGTCAATAGGGTCGCAGCTTGATGACCTTACTTGGAGGCGCTATGAAGATAAAGAGCTCGCTGGAGGCGGGGCACACACACTCTCCCTGCGAGACATTCCCGATGGCAAGATACATGGAGCTGCGCTGATGGAGCCAGAGCCCTGGAGTTGGAGGAGCCACGTGGAGACCCAGACCAGTGCTGAGATGCTTCCACCGCCACTGGATCCACAAAATTTTCCACCCACTGTCCTGTGATCTGCCTGCTTCGGCGTCATTACATGTGCTGCATGACTCTCAAGAGGACTTTATAGATCGGTATCGGACATTCGGGCTAATATTGGACTTATGGACTTGATCTGGACTGGACTGGGATATTTTCTTAATGTACAATTACTCTTTTACATAATAATCTTTCTTATACACATACGAGTGTCTGAATTTGTTTCTCTAGTCAACTCAGACTAACACAAGCAGAGAGAATTGAGGCCCCCCGCAGTGTTAGGTTTTACCGCTGGGTGTCGCTGCTGATGTGTTCCTGTGAGTTACGGGCGTCTGTTAGCAGTGAGAGGAGCCTGCCTTTTGCTCTCCCCCCACTACCCTGCAACAACCTGGGAATCACAGTTGTACTGGTTCTAAAACAAGATGCCTAGCACCGGCACTTCTCTGTCCCCTGGGATCGCTTGTGTAACCTCGTGGGGAGAAACCCAAGCCCAGCCCAGGCCCACCGAGTGGGCGCTCACGCTCAGCCACCCTGTGGGTCACAGAGTAGATCTGAACTCCACAGGGTGCCCTTGGCTTAGTCTCCATGGAAACGGGTCACCGGGTCTTGCTTCCATGGCGCTCTGGGTGGTTCTGGACCCCCCAGCATTAGGTTAGTAGCTACATGCACTACCCCGGAGCCTCAGGCAGTAAAGCCACCAATTGTCCGTGTGGCCATGCCCACGCTGATCGGGGCTTGGCTGTTGTAGTGGGTTGAGCAGTGGCTCTGTCCCAACTGGTCTGTCCAGGCTCTAATGCGGGACCCTGTGGAGGTGGCCTTCTCTGGACAAGGAGTCTCTAGCTGATGAGATTAAGTGGGGCTTGAGGTGAAGTCATCCTGGGACTACCAAAAGCCAGAGGAGCCAAGAAAGGACGCTCCCCTAGCATGGAGGGAGGGAGCATGTCCTGCTGACACCTCTCTGTTGGCCCCCTGGCCCCCTGACCTATGGAAGAGTCAATGTGCTCTGTTTCATTCCACCAAGCTGGTGGGCAGATGCCCTAGCCACTCCAGGGAACACAGGGCCATGAGCAAGGTTTCTCTGCCCAGTGCAGCGATGTACTGCAGGAGTAGACACAAGAAGGGCCATCCCTGGCCCCCAGCTGTTTGTGGAAACAATCTGGCCACCACCCTGTGACTAGCCTTCTTTGGGGAGAATGAGAGAACTTGTTGAAAGTTCTCCATCAACCCAGCCAGTCCAGCCACGGCCATCGGGAGTCGGCCAGCCCTGCAGACCCACCAGCTGGTGACACATGAGGGAGCCCAGCTCAGACCGGAGCAGTGGTTCTCCACCTTCCACATGCCTCTTCTCTTTCATACAGCCTCTCACATTGTGGTGAGGCCCCAACCATAAAATCATGTTTGTTGCTACTTCGTAACTGTAACTTTGCTACTGTTATGAATCTGACGACCCCTGTGAAAGGGTCATTCTACCTCCAAGGGGTTGAGAACCGCTGGACTAGAAGAACCGCCTGCTGAACCTATCCCAAATTGAAAACTGCAGAGCCGTGAGCTAAAACTCCTTGACGGGTGTTTTTATTAAGCAACTAATTTCATTGAAAATTCTTATGAAGGGGTTCTTTACATTCAATAAAACACAGCCATTTAACTGTACACATAGTTGAAAATTGTTACCATTGAGAAATTAAAATGGAAATAGTGGCTTGAATCACTTTGCTGTCCATTACTCCTATTTTAGTCTCCTAGGCTCCTGTAATAAACTTGCTTCAAGTGGTGTCTTTAAAGAATAGAAATTTCTTTGGTCATAATATAGGAGGTGCTGGCTTTAGGGTAGCGGTCCTCAACCTGTGGGTCGCAACCCCTTTGGGGGTTGAATGACCCTTTCACAGGGGTCGCCTGATTTATAACAGTAGCAAAATTACAGTTACGAAGTAACAACAAAAATAATTTTATGGTTGGGGGGGGGTCACCACAACGTGAGGAACTATGAAAGGGCCGTGGCATTAGGAAGGTTGAGAACCACTGCTCTAGGGGGAGGCCTTTCTCTGTATCTTTCTGCTGCTAGTAGAACCAAGCCTTGTTGTTTCTGGGCTTGTAGATGCATCTGCCTCCTTGTTAAGACAGCATCTCCTCCCTGGGAGTGAGTCTCCTGTCTGCTTTCCCCGATGATAAGACAGCGCTGAGAAGGGATCAGGGCTAGGACCCACACTTCTTCCATATGGCATCATGTACACCACAAAAGAAAGGCCCTATTTCCAAAGGAGGAAGGTTCATTTAGCAACCGTCTATAGGCAGATAACACAATGTTGCTTGGTGACAGTGAAGAAGCCTTGAAGCACTTGTTGATGAAGATCAAGCACTCCAGGCTCCGGTATGGGTTGCAACACAATATGAAGAAGGCCCGAATCCTGACAGCAGACCATGGGTCACATCATGATCAGTCGGGTTTCTTCTTGCTTGGATCCATAATCAGTGCTCAGGGAGGCAGCTTTCCAGAGATCAAATGAACTACATTGGCTCAATCTGCTGCACCAGACCTCTTTAAAGTGTTGAAAGGTTCCTTTGAAGAGTGAGGTGCCCCTGACCCTGGTGCCTCCCATACATGTGAGAGCCGCCTGAGGCACAGTGATTACCCATTGGGCTGCTAACTGGCAAGGGTAGCAGTTTGAAACCACCAGCTGCTCCACAGCAGAAAGATGAGACTTTCTGTGTTGGGCAGGGTTCTCTAGAGAAACAAACCCAGAACACTTATGATTAGATAGATAGATAGATAGATAGATAGATAGATAGATAGATAGATTTATACAGTGAGAGGAATATAAAAGCTAATTAGTCCACACAGCAGTACAGAGGGCTCAGTTCAACTCATGTCCATGGAACAGTTAATATACTGGAAGTCCTTCTACTCATGTGGGCTGCCAGGTCCGAGGTCAACGAAGCAGACAACGGAGTCCTCCCTCAGGCAAGGCAGGCAGAGTCTGCCCACAGGCAGCAGACAGCAGGGCGAGTCAGCAACAGTTAGGAGCTCAGGAGCTTATTGAAGCAGGCCCTGATGGGATATCTAACACAAGCAATGCAAGGCAACAGGATCCACCAGCCTCAAGCTCAAGCAATGTATGCACCAGCAGTGTGGTGAAGCAGGTCTCAAAGGAGCCTCAAGCTCTAGCTACATGATCCATGGGTTGGCTTGTCCCACGGGTAGTGTAGCACAAAGGTTGAGGCAGAGAACTAGCTAAAGCCGCACACTGGTATAGTCACCAGAAAGCAAGAGAGTGAGGGGCGGGCGGGCCTTGCTGAGCCATTTATCTCTTTGCCCTCCAATCAAACTGTAACCTGATGTATCCCACATGTTCCTATTGGCCAGGTTGGTGCAATAAACCTAACTACCACACTTTCTACTCCTGTAAAGTCAGTCTCAGAAACCCGCAAGGGCAGTTCTACCCAGTCCTCTAGAATCCCTATGAGTCAGAAATGACTCGATGGCAGTGAATTTGGAGTTTTCCTGCACATGTGAAAGGTGGACGTTGATTAAGAAGAATTGGTGCAGTTGAATAACGGTGCCGGCAAAGGATATTGAAAGTACCATGGACTGCCCAAAGAACCAACCAATCTGCCTTGGAAGAAGTACGGCCAGAATGGTCCTTGCCGGCAAAGATGACTAAACTTCTTCTCAGGCGCTTTGGGCCTGTTGTCAGGAGAGAGTAGTCCCTGGAGAAGGACATCGTGCTTGGTACAGTTGAGGGGCAGTGGAAACGAGGAAGGCCCTAGACCAGTTGGGTGGACACAGTGGCTGCAGCAATGGGCTCAGGCAGAGGAAGGACTGTGAGGATGGGGCGGGACCAGGCAGCGTTTCGTTCTGGTCAGTACAGGGTTGCAATGGCCAGAACTGACTCGGTGGCACCTACCGCCAACATGGCAAGTAGATATTTAACTGATCGATTTGTTTTCCCTCCATTTGCACCTGCTTACGTTTCCCCCCAGCAAACCACGACAGTCCCAGCTGCTGGGCATTCTTGTCGACCCTTGGTGTTGTGAGTCTTCAAATCCCAGTCCTTGTACGAGCACCGTGGTTCTCTCTGTCAGTGCTCATTTACTTTACCTGGGTGGCTTGCAGTGTTGAATAGACTTCCATATGTTTACTGGTCAGTCGCCTACCATCTTTAGTGGAGGGTCCACATAAAACCTGCGTCTGTTTTAAAGCTGAACTGTGTGCTTTGTAATTGTTACATTGTAAGTGTTCCTGATACAGTGCTGATGCAAGCTCCTTCTCGTATGTGGTTGCTGCAAGCTGCCATCCGATGTTTTGAAAAAGACATTCTCCTTTTGACTTCCCATGTCACGTTAACTATGTCTTCGAGGAGCAAGAGTGTCTAATCTTAATGAACTCTATGTTATCGTCTTTCTTTTTAAATTCGTGCTTGTGGTGTCTTGTCTGAGAAATGTTGTCTGTGGGGAGGGAAAAAAGGGAAAACAAGCTGATTCCAGGAACCCAAGTGGAAGGCGAATTTTGAGAATGACAAGGGAAACGAATGTAAGGGTGCTTTACTCAACTGATGTGTGTGTGGATTGTGATAAGAGTTGTATGAGCCCCAATAAAAAGATTTATTAATTTTTTTAAAGAAATGGTGTCTGCTTGTCTACCCTCTTTGCTTAGACTTTGCTTATCTTTGTTTTTTTTCTCACCTTGTCCTAAAGATTTTTCTTATTTTTCCCAGAAGTTTAATAGTCTTACTCCTGCATTGAGATGTGTCTATTTTGTGGTGTAGTGTTAGGTAAGCATTGCGATCCCCTTTTCCCCATCCACATAGCTGTCGTTCCAGTCTTACTTGATAAAATGACTATCTCCGGCCCGCTCGCTGTCTTGTCATCAGGCTTGAAAATCAAGCAGACCAGGGTGAGTCTCTTCGTCCCACTGATTCCTACACCCGCCGTTAAGCCCCCCCCCGCCCCCCTCCCCCCAGCCGTGCCACGCCGTCCTGGTGCTCTTATGTAGTAAGTCTGGTTCCGGTTAGGCTAGCCATCAAAGCCGCCCTGCTTCTTCAAAAGCATGTTGACCACACTAAGCTCTGCCATGCCATAGAACTTTTCAACCTCCTTCTCAATTTCTTCAAGATCGGTTAGGCCTTTAATCAGTGCTGTTCTGAAGTTTTAGATCAATGATGGGAAGGCAGTCATGCTACCAAGATTGTCTTCCAAGTCACGAACGTGGACGAGCTCACCGTTGGCGTCGGTGTTTTTAAGTCTGGCTTTGGGCTGCAGCTTGAGTGTACTGGCGTGGTTCCATTTTTGCCAAATCTACCCTCAAGTATTTTAGGTTTTGATGCTATTTAGAGTCATTTCTTTCATCTTCTGACCTTGTGATGCATTTCTGTACAGCTGAGTTGTTGGTGTACTGGCCTTCCATCATGTAATGTTGTCACGTTCGCTAATTCGTTACAGTCGCTGCCTACAGGGCCCTTAGGATGAGCTACACGCATCTGCAAAGCAGAAGCTTTCCATATGTCTTCCCCCTGTATCTTTTCCCATCTCTGACCCTGGCTATGACCTCCAGGAGAACGTGAAATAGAACGATGGGAGAAGGCAGTTGAGTCTGTTTCCCTTTGTCTCTGGGCAGCGCCCTCGCCATGCCCTCCTGTGGGCTCAACCTTCACTATTTTCAGAGTGTGCGGCTCCAGAGCGAGGTGTACTTTACACACGCACACACACACACACACACACACCCCTGGTGGGGAACTACCAGAGCTCCTTGGAGCCAGGACAAAGGCCTCACAGAGCTGCAGCCCTGGAAAAGGCTCTCGAAGGGACCTGTGGTTCTGTTGCACAGGTCTGGATTGGAGGGTCTCCTGGATGGGACCCCCTACATCCTCATGGCCAGCCCACCAAGGACGGTGCACAGCTGAGGGTGGCCAGGGCTCTCCGGTTCAGGAACAAGGGACGGTCCCTTGTCCATGATATTTGCGAAGGCCAGGCCCACCGATGTATAAGCCCAATGTCCCCTATGTTCTGTGAGGACTGTCCACCCTGACTTGCTCCCCATAAATCTGCCCGTGTGTCCCCCCTCCCACTGCCCACACACCCACTGACGGTACCCACTCAGCATGAGCACAGCCAGGCAGCATGTCTACTGAATTTATTCTAGAAAGCAGAGGAGAGAACAGAGGCTCTGAAAATAAATATCAGCTAAGGACAAGCCCAGTCAGGAAGCTGGGAAGGTCAGAAGGTCCACTGCAGGTCCAGCGCAGATGGGGCAGGACTGGCTAGGAGGCTGGGTCTGGACGTTGCTCCACTCAGATGCTTCCGGAAGGCCGGAGCCTGGGGTTGGCGCGCCGGGCGCGGCTGGGGGCGCTGGGCTGGGCGAGCGGGAGCCCACAGGTGGTGTCCTGGCATAGGCAGCTCTCGATGTGGGTGTAGCTGAGCTTCAGGGTGCCCCCATTCGGGCAGCTCAGTGTCACCTCTCGCTGGCTGGTCTGCTCCTCTTTACAGCAGGAGCACTTGTGGTCCAGGGACTGGGCCTCTGCCGAGTACCTAGGGAGGGAGAGCAGTGTGAGGCCCGGGCCTCCTGATGCACCCGGCCCCCGCGGCCCACAGAGCTGGACTCACATGGCAAAGGTGCCGCAGGATCCGGCACAGTCATTCATCACCACCTCCTTGGTGCAGCCCGCATGTGTAATGGTCCTTCTCACCGGGACGGTGGAGCAGGGGATCTTGGTCTCGTTGCGGTGGGTACCTGGGGGAAGCGAGGTGGGATTTGGGCTCTTCTTGCTCCTGTTTGTCAGTTCCTTGGATGGGACTCCCCCCAACCCCAGGCAGCCTGCCATCAGCCACCATGCCAAGCCAAGAGCAAGCTGGCCTGCTCCTCCCAGGGGCAGGGTGAGGGCTCCCTGGTGTTCAGATGGGAGCAGGAGGCATAGAGGGGACGGGGGAGCGGGGCCTATACCCCCTCAAGGAGGCCCAGGCTGAGCCCACCTACCTGTCGAGGGAGGACCAGGGGCCCACCCAGTGGAGTACTCACATTTCCTACAGCAGCCATTGGGCATGAGGGTGATGGAGCCCTGGGGGAGGAGGGAGGGGAGAAGAATGAGCCCCTGCACTTCGGAGCCAGAGCCCCCTCCTGCCTCCAGGTTGGGAAGGGGTCATCCGGCTAAAGGGCCCTCGAGGACCCCAGACCACAGACACTCACAGGGATGCAGTCGCTGGGGTCGAAGTCGGGGCAGGTGATGTTGGAGACAGAGGAGATGAGCTGGTTGTGGATCTTCACACAGCTGAAGAAGGTGCAGTTGTTCTTGGGGTCGCTCTGCATGTCTCCGGGCTGTGGAGACGGAGGGGCAGAGACCGGTTGAGGGGGTACAGGCAAGCCCCCCTGACGCTGGTCTACCCAGAGCACAGACTGGTTGGCAACACCCTTGCCAGGCCAGGCCCCCACCCTGGGCCAAGTGCTGCCTCCAGGGACAGGTGCAGGCCCCTGCCCCAGGACATGCAGTGGGTCCTTCACCGGAGAAAGGGCCTGCAGAGGCCGTTCATGGCCGGCATAGTGGTTGCAGGTGTGTGGTTCTGTTCATTAAGACGCTCAGGTATTGTGATCGTGTTCATTAAGACCCATTGGTTACCCAAGGAGGCCTAAGAGGCAGCGGCACCATGAGGGTCTGGGGCAGGAGGAGCGGGGTGTCCTGAGCTGAGGGGGTACAGGATCTCTGCAGTGTGATTTGGGGCTTCAGTCCTCCAGAGGATGAGGGGTGAGCGTGTGCGGTTCAAAGCCAGCTAGTTCGGCACTCTTCCCTAGCTCCCGCCCCCGCCGGAAGCGCTTTCACAGCCAGGGAAGCCCGGGCCTCCCAGGCCCCGCCTTGTCAGGAGGCGGGGCACGGCGAGCAGGGCCCGCCCACGCCCACCTTCAGGATGAGGTTCTGGTTGCCAGGCCGCTTGATGATACAGTGGGTCTGCTCGCACTTCTTGCAGCATTCCCCGGGGACATCCACCAGCTCGAAGCCCTGGGGACACGGCGGCGCGGGGCTGAGTCTGCGGGGTCCCGCAGAGCAGAGCAGCCCCAGGACCCTCGGTGGTGGGAGGGGCTCGGCAGGAGGTGGGGGCGGGCTGCGGGCGGGGCGGGGCTTACGGGGTTGCAGTGGGTGTTGCACGGCACGTGCGTGCAGGAGATGACGTGCAGCTGCGTCTGGTTGTCCATCTCTTCCGTGCAGATGCATTTCTGACACTTGGAGGAGTAAACTGGAGAGCCGGGCTGCGGGTGCAGGGGCTCACGTGAGCCGCGGCCCCTGCCCTTCACCCCGGTAATGGGGACCCGGAAGGTGGGCCCCCAGGTCTCCCCCACCCAGAGCTGCCCGGGGAGCCCTCCCACTCCTGAGCTCACCTGGTACTCAGCATTTTCGACAACACACACGCCCTTGGGCACTTGAGAAAGAGAGAGAACGTGGGTCAGAAACAGCCAGGCGGACCCAGGGTGACGCCCCGCCCCGCACACTGCAGCCCCCTCCTCGGGTCATGCAGTACAGCCTGACACACAGCCCTGACTCCTGTGAGCTGCTGGTAGTGGCCCTTGGCCCCCCACACTGGGCACCTGGGACACTGCTTACCACATGTGTAGACAGGGCAGCACCTGCCGGGGACCATGTGGCTCTTCACCTGGAATCCCAGCAGACACACGGGGGGCTTCTCCTGACACAGGCTGGTGTTGCACTCTGGGGGGCAGGAGGGGCCGAGAACAAGGTGAAGGCTCCCTGAAGACCTCTGCACATGCCCCCAGACCAGCCCCTAAGCCCACAGGCCTGAGATCCCAGTCACAAACCCTGTGAGGACTTTCCGGTGCCCCCCACCCCCAGCCCCATCCAGAAGCCTGCCACCCTGAGACATGCTGGATGGCATCGCCACCCTGCCCCGGGCACCCTTACTGCAGGAGGTGATGTTGCAGCAGGGGTCAGAAGGGTTGATCTCCACGACAGGGTAGGTGCCATCCTCCTCACAGCGGGTGAAGGGCTGCTGGCTGCACTTCTTGGGGTGGCAGACGATGCCGCTCCCACCTTCCAAGCACACGCAGTCCTTGCAGTCGAACTCAAAGTGCTCCCCAAACTGCGGGATAAGACGGCAGGCAGGCGGGCAGGGCAGTCACGTCCGTGGCCTTGCTCCCCTCCCCACCTCCAAGCAGTACTGGACTCTATAACCCCACAGCTGTGGCTGCCCCCAGTCTTGGCAATACCAGCCGAGCAGGCGGCAGGTGCCCCCTGCATGTTTTGTGGGTCCATGCAGGGTTGAGTCCACGCCAGGGAGCACACAAGGCTCTGGGTACTCAAAGTGCCACCTTGGATTTGGACAAAGTTTCACAGGCCAATGGTCATGGGTGGCAAGTGGAGAGAGCACTAGGTGCGTGGGCACAAATAGCCAGCTGAAGGAGGGAAGGAGGGAGAGATGGGTGGTAACAGGGTAGTGGATGGATGGGTGGATCAATCGATCAATGGATGAATAATAAGTGGATAGATGGTTGGATATGTGGATGGAAGGTAACAGGTACTCGGTGGCGATGATAAATGGAAGGGTGGTTGGATACGTGGGTGAAGGTGGCAGGTGGTGAATGGATGAGTAAGTAGGTGAGTGGGTAGCTGGCTGGCAGGATGGGTAGGTGGACAGATGAATGGGGGTGGCTGAGGGATGGATGAACAGGTAGATGGATGATGGGCAGATGATGGATGGATGGATGGATGGATAGTTGATAGATGGATGGGTAGATGATGGATGGATGGATGGATGATGGATGGATAGACAGATAAATGGACGGATAGATGAGTGATGGGCAGATGATGGATGGATGGACAGATGGATGAATGATAGATGGATGGATGGGTGAATAGATGGACTGGGTAACTGAGAAATGGGCAGAGCAGTGGGTGGAGGTTCCTACCAATCTAGCCGCTCAGGACCTTCCTGATCTCACATCCTCTCTCTCACACACACATACCCCAGCCCCCCAAAGGCAGGGTATGTAGGGGGCCTGCAGGTACAAAGTGGAGACTGACCTCTCTGGGCACGTTGTCAGGTCCCACACAACCTAGAGTTGGGAGGGAAGAGATTCTATTATCTGAGTTCCGCCCAGGCCCCTGCCTTCCCCACCACCACCAGGGGTGAGTGGTCACTGAGTCAGACTGAGGCCTCTGGGCACAGGCCGTGGGGGAGGGGCGGGGTGGAACTAGGCCCGTGCGCGCCTACCACACGTCTCCACACAGACGTCAAAGCCAGGGGCGTAGTTCATGGTGCCTTCCGGGCAGAAGCAGCCTTCCACCAGGAACGTGTTGTTCTGCTGCTGCTGGGAGCTGGGGACACAGGCGCCATCAGGACGGGCGGGGCGGCACTGACGAGGCCGGGCCCCGCCCCACCCCTGCCGGCCCCACCCTGCTCACCTGGATTTGCAGGTGGGCTCCTCCGCAGGCCCGCAGGCGTGGTACTCGCGGTGCGAAGGGCAGGTCACAGCTGCGGAGGAAGCCAGGGTCAGAGAGCACTGCCGCTGCAGGAGCCTTAGCTCCAAGGGACCCACCCGCCCCCGCAGGCCTCCCGCCCCCCTCTCGCGTCCTGGCAGGGCGCACTCACGGCAGGCCCCGTGGGTGCGGTTGCGCCAGTCCACACAGATGTACTTCTGTGCGCAGAGGGCCGCGTAGGCCTGCAGGCTGGCGCACTCCAGGCTGGAGTCAGGCACCAGGCAGCTATCGAACACACAGGCGTCGTAGTAGTGCTGCGGGGGGGCCAGGTCGTGGCACTTGGCAAACATGCTGCAAGGAGGTGCGGGAGGGTCAGGCTCAGCAGAGGCCACCCCTCCCTGGTGCCCCATGCTTCAGGCCGGCGGACCCTGTGCCCTGCCTGCACCCTCTGCTCCCTGGCATCGCTGCCCCCATTGGCTACTGGCACCAGGCGGGTCACCTGTCCTTGATAAGTTCGCAGACAGGGGACGGCACACAGGAGTTGTTTCCCCCTGGCTGGGTGACGGGCGGGCGCTTGGTGGTGACCGCAGTGTGGGGACAGTGCGGCTTGGAGGGGTCGTTGACCACCCAGTCGTCGGCGGAGATTTCGCAGTCCGAGATGATTTCCCCACTGGGCCGCATGCAGTCGTCTGCTGTGTTGTTGGTGCACGTACCTGGGGGAAAGGTGGCCATGTGAGCCCACCCCACCCCCAGACTACCCCTGGGGCCCTCTGGGAGCCCCAGAGACCTGTGCCCCTCGGGGACACCCCCCCCCACGGGCTGGCAGAATGTGCACACGTGGGCATGTCCGTACAGTAGTCTCGTGCTCACATACACTCACACACATGCACTCACACACTCACACGCTCATAGGCACTCCAGCCCCGACCCTGCGCACACTCACCACACTGGCCCTTGGTGTTGTTGCCAAACAGGTGGTAGGGCAGCTTGACGGAGAAGGACAGGCCATTGTAGGACACGAGGGCACCCAGCTCGGGGATGTCCACCACGTAGTTGATGCCTGACTCATAGACCTTCAGCCCGTACTTTGTGTAGGGCAGGGCCACGGCCTGCTTGTTGATCTGCACCTGGGGCCGGACACACAGACACACCAAGTCAGTGGCAGCCACCGGCCCCAGACTCCCCGAGCCATGCTCCCTCTGCCTCCCACCCAGCTGTGGCCCGGCAGGTGCCTGGGCGTGCCAACCCTTTAGGCAGACTGAGCTCCCAGGGGAAAAGGCTCCCTTGGGCGGGCCCCGAGCTCGGGGCCCTTGTCACGCACCTGCACCTTCATGGGCATCATCTGCACGGTCTTGAGCAGGACCTCTTGCGTCTCGTGGCGCACGATGAGGGTGCGGGGGCACGAGACCTTGTCGTTGACGTCGCAGTGGTAGTTATCAATGTAGATCCCAAAGTTGTCCACCATGGGGTGGATCTCCTCAACCAGCACATACGTGCAGTTGCCTTGGTAGCTGTAGTAGAGCCCGTCGAAGGTGATGAAGTGTGGGTCCCCCCAGCCTGTGCAGTAGCCTGGGGAGGGAGTGCCCGTGAGCTGGCAGTGCCCGGCCAGGCCTCCGACTCAGGATCCAAGACCCAGCCAATATCAGGAAGTCCAGTGCCCAGGTACAGCTGCTGAGGCTGGGTGGCTCAGCCTGCAGCCCAGAGGGGCACCCCGGGACGGTGCACCCTAAAGGCCAGGCTGAGGATAACCTGGGCTCCCTCTAGAAGGCCTGGGCTCGGACACCACTAACTCCAGAACCTTCCATCCTCGGGCACCCTCCCCTGAGGGCCATCTGTCCCAAGGGTTACTGGAGTCTGCACACAAGGGGCCACAGCCTCCCCTCCCCCAGAGGGGGTGCTCACATTCACACTCCCAGTGCCAGCAGCAGCCGTCAGGGTCCTTCACGGGCACGGGCGGAAGGCCGTTGGAGCAGGTGGGCATGGGCGGGGGCTTGCACTCCACCTCCACGATCTCCACCGTGTTGTTGTACTTGCAGATGGCCATGGTGCAGTTACACAGCCACCACGTCTCGTTCTCCTGCGGCCCAGGGACACAGGGTCATGGAGGGAGGGCGCCTTCCCGGGGGCTGTGGATGTCCTCAGGGGGCCCAGCTCAGGGCCCGAGGCCGAAGCCCCCGCCCACCACCCACTGACCTGCCGAGGAGGATCGAAGTCAGGGCATGCAGAGGGCTTGGGGGTCGACCGGGATGCAGACGGCGTGGAGGTGGCCTCTGGCTTGGAGGACGTGGTAGTTGGTGAGGATGTGGATGGTGTGGACGGCGTGGAGGTGGGCTCTGGCTTGGAGGGGGTCGGCGAGGGCGTGGATGGGCAGGACCAGTTGAAGACTTCGAAGGTGCACTCCACAGAGCAGTTCACATAGTAGCAGAAGCCCCCGTGGACGCCACTGTACACCTCCTCACCTAGGGGAGGGGACAGAGAGGCCGGGGACACCCTGAGGACCCGCCTCCTCGGTGTCCCTGAGGAAGGCTCACCTGCCTGCTTCGGGTGTCTGGGGCGTTTCTGAGACAGCTGGGTTGTTAGAGGAAACACACGCGCACACACATACACACACACACACACACACACACGCTTGTGTTCTGGAGAAGCAACCTGAGCCGGCGTCCATGAGGGCTCCAGGGGCCGCACCACGCAGAAATGAGAGCCTTCTCAGACACCGGCCCTACTGCCGCCCAGGACATCCTCGTCAGCCCTCCAGCCGCAGTCCTGGGTCTGGGAGGGGGAGCTCCTCAAACAGCCCTGGGTCTGCCCCCACCCACTACAGCTTCTCCCCAGCCCCGCGGCCTCGCCCTCGCAGTTCCCTGCTCAATAAAGCCCAGTCTGGCCTGTCCTCAGGCACCTCCCACGCCTCCCTCCAGCCGGAGGCCAAGCAGGGCCTCCACGCACAGCAGCGCAGGCCCCCTCCCCTGGGCAGCTCTGGGCTGGATTCCGAACCAATGGGCAGAAGAGGCAGTGCCTGGGCCCCACCCCCCGGGGCGGGAGAAAACAAGTGCATGGGTACCTGGGTGGTAGTAGGTGCCGTTCAAATAGCAGCAGAACACCTGCGTGGAGGAGCTGACCTCGAAACCGGTGCTCATGCTGATGCTCGGGGTGCTGATTGGTGTGGATGTGGGCACGCCAGGGGTCTCCGTGGTGCTGGCAGTGGTGGTTGGGGGTACTGTGGTCTCCGTAGAAGTGATGATGGTTGGGGTTGGTACTGCTGTGGTGGTGGTGGTGGTGGTGGTAATGGTTGGGGTTGTGGTCTCTATGGTGGTGCTGACAATAGGGGTTGGTGTCTCTGTAGTGACAGTGGTGCTGCTGGGCGTTGGTCTCTCGGTGGTGGTGGTGGTGGTGGTTGGGGTTGTGGTCTCTGTGGTGGTACCAATAGAGGGGGTTGGTCCCTCAGTGGTGGTGGTGATTGTAGGGGTTCGTGTCTCTGTGGTGGTGGGGGTAGTGCTTGGCGTTGGGGTCTCCGTGGTGGTGGTAGGGGTAGTGGTTGGGGTCTCCGTGGTGATGGTGGTGCTGCTGGGCGTTGGTCTCTCTGTGGTGGTGGTGGTGGTGGTGGTTGGTGTCTCCATGGTGGTACCAATAGAGGGAGTTGGTCCCTCAGTGGTGGTGGTAGTGGTCGTGGTTGGGGTTGGTGTCTCCGTGGTGGTACCAATAGAGGGGGTTGGTCCCTCTGTGGTGGTGGTGGTGGTGGTGGTGGTGGTGGTGGTTGGGGTTGGTGTCTCCGTGGTGGTGGTAGGGGTAGTGGTTGGGGTCTCTGTGGTGATGGTGGTGCTGCTGGGCGTTGGTCTCTCAGTGGTGGTGGTGGTGGTGGTGGTTGGGGTTGGTGTCTCCGTGGTGGTACCAATAGAGGGGGTTGGTCCCTCAGTGGTGGTGGTGGTGGTGGTAGTTGGGGTTGTGGTCTCTGTGGTGGTGCTGACTGTAGGGGTTAGTTTCTCTGTGGTGGTGGTGGGTGTAGTGGTTGGCGTTGGGGTCTCCGTGGTGATGGTGGTGCTGCTGGGCGTTGGTTTCTCGGTGGTGGTGGTGGTGGTGGTGGTGGTGGTGGTGGTGGTGGTGGTGGTTGGGGTTGGGGTCTCTGTGGTGATGCTGACTGTAGGGGTTGGTGTCTCTGTGGTGGTGGTGGGTGTAGTGGTTGGCGTTGGGGTCTCCGTGGTGATAGTGGTGCTGCTGGGTGTTGGTCTCTCAGTGGTGGTGGTGATGGTGGTGGTGGTGGTTGGGGTTGTGGTCTCTGTGGTGGTGGTGATTGTAGGGGTTCGTGTCTCTGTGGTGGTAGGGGTAGTGGTTGGGGTTAGGGTCTCCGTGGTGATGGTGGTGCTGCTGGGCGTTGGTCTCTCTGTGGTGGTGGTGGTGGTGGTGGTGGTTGGTGTTGCTGTCTCCGTGGTGGTACCAATAGAGGGAGTTGGTCCCTCAGTGGTGGTGGTAGTGGTCGTGATTGGGGTTGGTGTCTCCGTGGTGGTACCAATAGAGGGGGTTGGTCCCTCAGTGGTGGTGGTGGTGGTAGTGGTGGTGGTTGGGGTTGGTGTCTCCGTGGTGGTGGTAGGGGTAGTGGTTGGGGTCTCCGTGGTGATGGTGGTGCTCTTGGGCGTTGGTCTCTCAGTGGTGGTGGTGGTGGTGGTGGTGGTTGGGGTTGGGGTCTCTGTGGTGGTGCTGACTGTAGGGGTTGGTGTCTCTGTGGTGGTGGTGGGTGTAGTGGTTGGCGTTGGGGTCTCCGTGGTGATAGTGGTGCTGCTGGGTGTTGGTCTCTCAGTGGTGGTGGTGATGGTGGTGGTGGTGGTTGGGGTTGTGGTCTCTGTGGTGGTGGTGATTGTAGGGGTTCGTGTCTCTGTGGTGGTAGGGGTAGTGGTTGGGGTTAGGGTCTCCGTGGTGATGGTGGTGCTGCTGGGCGTTGGTCTCTCTGTGGTGGTGATGGTGGTGGTTGGGGTTGGTGTCTCTGTGGTGGTACCAATAGAGGGGGTTGGTCCCTCAGTGGTGGTGGTGGTGGTGGTGGTGGTGGTAGTGGTTGGGGTTGGTGTCTCCGTGGTGGTACCAATAGAGGGAGTTGGTCCCTCAGTGGTGGTGGTAGTGGTCGTGATTGGGGTTGGTGTCTCCGTGGTGGTACCAATAGAGGGGGTTGGTCCCTCAGTGGTGGTGGTGGTGGTAGTGGTGGTGGTTGGGGTTGGTGTCTCCGTGGTGGTGGTAGGGGTAGTGGTTGGGGTCTCCGTGGTGATGGTGGTGCTCTTGGGCGTTGGTCTCTCAGTGGTGGTGGTGGTGGTGGTGGTGGTTGGGGTTGGGGTCTCTGTGGTGGTGCTGACTGTAGGGGTTGGTGTCTCTGTGGTGGTGGTGGGTGTAGTGGTTGGCGTTGGGGTCTCCGTGGTGATAGTGGTGCTGCTGGGTGTTGGTCTCTCAGTGGTGGTGGTGATGGTGGTGGTGGTGGTTGGGGTTGTGGTCTCTGTGGTGGTGGTGATTGTAGGGGTTCGTGTCTCTGTGGTGGTAGGGGTAGTGGTTGGGGTTAGGGTCTCCGTGGTGATGGTGGTGCTGCTGGGCGTTGGTCTCTCTGTGGTGGTGATGGTGGTGGTTGGGGTTGGTGTCTCTGTGGTGGTACCAATAGAGGGGGTTGGTCCCTCAGTGGTGGTGGTGGTGGTGGTGGTGGTGGTAGTGGTTGGGGTTGGTGTCTCCGTGGTGGTGGTAGGGGTAGTGGTTGGGGTCTCCGTGGTGATGGTGGTGCTGCTGGGCGTTGGTCTCTCTGTGGTGGTGGTGGTGGTGGTGGTTGGTGTTGCTGTCTCCGTGGTGGTACCAATAGAGGGAGTTGGTCCCTCAGTGGTGGTGGTAGTGGTCGTGATTGGGGTTGGTGTCTCCGTGGTGGTACCAATAGAGGGGGTTGGTCCCTCAGTGGTGGTGGTGGTGGTAGTGGTGGTGGTTGGGGTTGGTGTCTCCGTAGTGGTGGTAGGGGTAGTGGTTGGGGTCTCCGTGGTCATGGTGGTGCTGCTGGGCGTTGGTCTCTCTGTGGTGGTGGTTGGGGTTGGTGTCTCTGTGGTGGTACCAATAGAGGGGGTTGGTCCCTCAGTGGTGGTGGTGGTGGTGGTGGTGGTGGTAGTGGTTGGGGTTGGTGTCTCCGTGGTGGTGGTAGGGGTAGTGGTTGGGGTCTCCGTGGTGATGGTGGTGCTGCTGGGCGTTGGTCTCTCTGTGGTGGTGGTGGTGGTGGTGGTGGTTGGTGTTGCTGTCTCCGTGGTGGTACCAATAGAGGGAGTTGGTCCCTCAGTGGTGGTGGTAGTGGTCGTGATTGGGGTTGGTGTCTCCGTGGTGGTACCAATAGAGGGGGTTGGTCCCTCAGTGGTGGTGGTGGTGGTAGTGGTGGTGGTTGGGGTTGGTGTCTCCGTGGTGGTGGTAGGGGTAGTGGTTGGGGTCTCCGTGGTCATGGTGGTGCTGCTGGGCGTTGGTCTCTCTGTGGTGGTGGTTGGGGTTGGTGTCTCTGTGGTGGTACCAATAGAGGGGGTTGGTCCCTCAGTGGTGGTGGTGGTGGTGGTGGTGGTTGGCGTTGGGGTCTCCGTGGTGGTGGTGCTGCTGCTGGGCGTCGGTCTCTCGGTGGTGGTGGTAGGGGTAGTGGTTGGCGTTGGGGTCTCCCTGGTGATGGTGGTGCTGCTGGGTGTCGGTCTCTCTGTGGTGGTGGTGGCGGTGGTGGTGGTTGGCGTTGGGGTCTCCGTGGTGGTGGTACTGCTGCTGGGCGTCGGTCTCTCCATGGTGGTGGTGGAGGGAACGGTGGGAGATGAGGTGGGGGGAGCAGGTGTGGAAGCACACTCCTTGCAGCAGTAGACGTTGATCTCGTAGTTGAGACACATCGGCATGGGGATGACTCCTGGCTTCTGGTCTTGGTTCTTGCACACCAGCCCGGTGGAGACATCACACACCACCGATTGCCCCAGTTCCTCAAGCGGCCTGTCTGGATACATGACGGCTCGGCAGGAGATGTTGGCTGCCCAGCCGGGTGCACAGAGGTTTCCTATCATCTCAAAGTCCCCGCCACCTGGCTTGAACTGAGGTTTGCCTGAATCGATCCATCCTGTCCACTCACAAAGAGTACATGGAATGGTGTGCGTGGGGGTCAATTCTGTCACGGGCGTAGGAGTTACAGGTGTGGATTTTGTATATCCGGTGGTGGTGGTGGTGGTGGTGGTTGTGGTGGTGGTGGTAGTAGTTGGGGTCGCTGTGGTGGTGCTGATAGTAGGGGTTGGTATCTCCGTGGTAGTACCGATTGAGGGGGTTGGTGTCTCCGTGGTGGTGGTGGTGGTAGTGGTTGGGGTCTCTGTGGTGGTGCTGACAGTAGGGGTTGGTGTCTCCGTGGTGGTGGTAATGGTAGTGGTTGGGGTTGTGGTTGCTGTGATGGTGGTGGTTGGGGTTGGTATCTCCGTAGTGGTACCGATAGAGGGGGTTGGTGTCTCCGTGGTGGTGGTGGTGGTGGTGGTTGGGGTCACTGTGGTGGTGCTGACAGTAGGGGTTGGTGTCTCCGTGGTAGTACCGATAGAGGGGGTTGGTGTCTCAGTGGTGGTGGTGGTGGTGGTGGTGGTTGGGGTCTCTGTGGTGGTGCTGACAGTAGGGGTTGGTGTCTCCGTGGTGGTGGTAATGGTAGTGGTTGGGGTTGTGGTCGCTGTGGTGGTGGTGGTTGGGGTTGGTATCTCCGTGGTGGTACCAATAGAGGGGGTTGGTGTCTCCGTGGTGGTGGTGGGGGTTGGGGTCGCTGTGGTGGTGCTGACAGTAGGGGTTGGTGTCTCCGTGGTGGTGGTAATGGTAGTGGTTGGGGTTGTGGTCGCTGTGGTGGTGGTGGTTGGGGTTGGTATCTCCGTGGTGGTACCAATAGAGGGGGTTGGTGTCTCCGTGGTGGTGGTGGTGGTTGGGGTTGGGGTCGCTGTTGTGGTGCTGACAGTAGGGGTTGGTGGCTCCGTGGTGGTGGTAATGGTAGTGGTTGGGGTTGTGGTCGCTGTGATGGTGGTGGTTGGGGTTGGTATCTCCGTGGTGGTACCAATAGAGGGGGTTGGTGTCTCCGTGGTGGTGGTGGTGGTTGGGGTTGGGGTCGCTGTGGTGGTGCTGACAGTAGGGGTTGGTGTCTCCGTGGTGGTGGTAATGGTAGTGGTTGGGGTTGTGGTCGCTGTGGTGGTGGTGGTTGGGGTTGGTATCTCCGTGGTGGTACCAATAGAGGGGGTTGGTGTCTCTGTGGCGGTGGTGGTGGTGGTTGTGGTGGTGGTAGTGGTTGGCGTTGTGGTCTCTGTGGTGGTGCTGATGGAGGGGATTGGTGTCTCCGTGGTGGTGGTGGTGGTTGGAGTTGTAATCTCTGTGATGATGGTAGGAGTTGGTGTCTCTGTAGTGGTGGTGGTGGTAGTAGTTGGGGTTGGGGTCGCTGTGGTGGTGCTGACTGTAGGGGTTGGTGTCTCTGTGGTGGTGGTTGGGGTTGGGGTCACTGTGGTGGTGGTGGTTGGTGTTGGTATCTCCGTGGTGGTACCAATAGAGGAGGTTGGTGTCTCCGTGGTGATGGTGGTGCTGCTGGGCGTTGGTCTCTCTGTGGTGGTGGTGGTGGTTGGGGTTGGTGTCTCCGTGGTGGTACCAATAGAGGGGGTTGGTCCCTCAGTGGTGGTGGTGGTGGTGGTGGTGGTTGGGGTTGTTATCTCTGTGGTAGTGGTGATTGTAGGGGTTCGTGTCTCTGTGGTGGTAGAGGTAGTGGTTGGCGTTGGGGTCTCCGTGGTGATGGTGGTGCTGCTGGGCGTTGGTCTCTCAGTGGTGGTGGTGGTGGTGGTGGTGGTGGTTGGGGTTGTGGTCTCTGTGGTGGTGCTGACTGTAGGGGTTCGTGTCTCTGTGGTGGTGGTGGTGGTTGGCGTTGGGGTCTCCGTGGTGGTGGTGCTGCTGCTGGGCGTCGGTCTCTCGGTGGTGGTGGTGGTGGTGGTTGGTGTTGGGGTCTCCATGGTGATGGTGGTGCTGCTGGGCGTCGGTCTCTCGGTGGTGGTGGTAGGGGTAGTGGTTGGCGTTGGGGTCTCCGTGGTGATGGTGGTGCTGCTGGGTGTCGGTCTCTCTGTGGTGGTGGTGGTGGTGGTTGGTGTTGGGGTCTCCGTGGTGGTGGTACTGCTGCTGGGCGTCGGTCTCTCCGTGGTGGTGGTGGAGGGAACGGTGGGAGATGAGGTGGGGGGAGCAGGTGTGGAAGCACACTCCTTGCAGCAGTAGACGTTGATCTCGTAGTTGAGACACATCGGCATGGGGATGACTCCTGGCTTCTGGTCTTGGTTCTTGCACACCAGCCCGGTGGAGACATCACACACCACCGATTGCCCCAGTTCCTCAAGCGGCCTGTCTGGATACATGACGGCTCGGCAGGAGATGTTGGCTGCCCAGCCGGGTGCACAGAGGTTTCCTATCATCTCAAAGTCCCCGCCACCTGGCTTGAACTGAGGTTTGCCTGAATCGATCCATCCTGTCCACTCACAAAGAGTACATGGAATGGTGTGCGTGGGGGTAGATTCCTGGGTGGGTGTGGTGGTCACAGGCGTGGTTGTCATGGTCCCTGACGTGGTGGACTCTGGGGTTGGGGAGGTTGTCGTGGTTGAAGTCGAGGGGGTGGTGGGCGTGGTTTTGGGGCGGGTGGGGGTCGTTGACTGAGGAGTCGTAGACGATGGCGGGGTAGGAGTGGTCGTGGGCGTGGCGGTGGTGGTCGTGGCGGTGGTCGTGGTCGTAGGCACTGTGGTCGTAGGACACACATCCATTGGCAGGCAGCAGTTGACCCGTATCTCGTAGTCATAGCAGAGTCCAAATGGCCCATTTTCAAACTGGTCTTCGTTTTTACAGATGAATCCAACGGAGACATCACACTGAGCCTTCTGGCCAAGCTCCTCCCAGCTGAGGTGGGGGTCTGTAGCCGACCTGCACTCGATGTCCTCAGGGGCACTGCAGACGCCGTCAAATGTTTCCCGGTCACCACCGTCACTGCCAGAGCTCGGGTGGTCCTCATTGATCCAGTCCGACCAGAAGCAGCACACGGCTAAGGAAGAGAACCAACAATGGGAGGGCATCCTGGAAAAGGCCCCTTCCATGCAGAGAGCCTTTGTCCCCAACCCTGGCCCCACATAGACCCAACTGTCGAGTCCAGCCAGAGGCTGACCATCCTGACCCTGAGTTTGCAGCTGGAAATGTGAGCCTCAGAGAGCACAGGGGCTCCTCGGCTGCACCCAGTCAGGCGGAGGTCTCACAGCTCCCAGACCACGGCCCCGCCTTCGCCATTTCCAAACCCTCAAGTCAAGGTGTGAATCGCTAGGGAGTCAGCATCTTGGGGAGGAGAGCATTTGCCTCCCACACAACCAACAACCCTGCCACCCCAGGCCAGTCAGTGCCACGCCATCCACCCCTGGGCGGGGCCATCTGGGACAGAGGCAGGAGAACAGCACCCCCTGGGGCCATGTGCAGATGTGTCCAGCTGAGCCGAGGGGAGCTTCTCCTGGTTTGGTGAGGCTGGGGTCCCTGCCCGACAGTCCCCAGCTGTCCCTGGGCAGCGTCTTCCCCACGACTTACTCTGAGCGCTCGAAGGAGGAGCTGCAGTGAAACACAACAGAGAGGCGAGTTGTTGGAAGCAAGCGGCATTCAAGCCCTGCTGTTTTACAGTTCGGGTTTAAATTTTCCTGTGGGTGTTGGGGAGGGATGGGTTGGGGGGAGCCACCCTCTCCCTGGTGACTTGTTCAGTGACAACTGAGATTCCAAAGAGAACCCTGGGGTCCCTGTAAAGCCACTGCAGGTCAGAATCCGCAGGCGGCAGCGGGCCTGCTTTTGGCTTCAGGGGGTGCCCTGGCTGGTTTGGGGGGACTTGGGGTTAGGTCTTCTGTGGGACATGGCCGTGGTGCAGCCCTCCCAACTCTCAGGGCTGGAGAGTCAGGGTCAGGGTCATGCCCCTGATCTAAGAGGAGGGTCAGCATTCTGTCTGGGATCAGAGCCAGTCACAGCAGGTTCTGCCTGTCCCCCTGATTCACGAAGGAGGCCCATGCAGATGCCAGGCTGTGGCCATACCTGTGCGGGGAGTGGTGGTTGGTGTGGTGGTGGTGGTGGTGGTGGTGGTGGTAGAGACAGGGGTGGTGACAGGGGATGTCAGAGATGTTGGGGGCGGCGTGGTGGTCACACAGATGTTAAAGTGCTTCTCGATTGTCCCGTCGGGACCACAGATCTCCCAGTAGCAGAAGGCTCCATTCTGAGTCTGGTTGACAACCTTTCCTGATGGGGAGGGTCGACCGTCAACACACAGGGCCAGGCCCGCAAGCAGCCCTCACACCCGATGGCCACCATTAGGGAGAGACTGAGTGTAGCCCATCTCAGGCAGGTGGCACCGCAGGCCAGATAGGCCCTGAGGAAGCCCCCCACCCGAGCAAGGCACATTTGGGCTGTGAATTTGCTGAAGGAAGCACCCCCAGGAAGGGAGCGAAGGGGCCCCATGAGGCAAGGTCCAGGACAAGCCTCAGCCACCCCTTCCCCGCCCCCTGGGAAATGCGCCCAGGTAAGGCCGGCCCATCACGTACGGCAGGACAGCAGCAAGCACTCACCTATGTCCGGCTTACAGGTGACCTCTGAGGTGTTGGTGCACACACTGTGAAGTAGGTGCAGTCAGGAGCAGCCCAAGGCCCTGTCCCTGCCAGGGGCCTCAGCCCACCTGTCCCCCACAACAACCTCACCCAGTCGGGACCCTGGGGTTCCAAAGGGTTACGCGGGATGAGAATGGGGCCCTCTCTCTCCCACACGCTGCCTCCTGTGTGCACATGCATGCATGTACGTTCATCTGAGTGCATCTGCGTGTGCATCTACATGTGTGTGACTGAGTGTGCATGTGTGTACATCTATGCTGTGTGTGCATCTACATGTGTGTGGCTGAGTGTGCATGTGTGCACATCTATGTAGCTGTGTGCACATGTGTGCCTATGGGTGTGCATGTGTGTGCTTCGATGTATGTGTGACCAAGTGTCCACCTGTCTGTACATGTTTGACCAAGTGTGTGTAGTCAAGTATGCACATGTATGTGCATCTCTGGGGGTTACCAAGTATGCACATGTGTGCCTGTGTGTCTAGGCATGAGTTTGCATGGCTTGTGCCTGTGTGTGCTCACATGTGTGTGCATCTGTGTGAGTGCGTGTGACTGGGGGTGCACATGTGTGCCTGTGTGTCTAGATGGCTTGTGCTCATATGTGCGTGTGCGTGCGTGCCTGTGTCTCTGTCCCCGTGTCCCCTGGCCCTCCAAGCCTTCTGCCACGTGGGCTCAGGTACCAAGACTCGCAGATGTCCTCAGAGGGCACCGACGTCCCTGGTGGGTAGCGGTTGTCCCCGATGTAACAGCCACACTGCTCACTGGTGACACACTTCTTCAGGTCCTCATCAAAGATGGGCCTGTCCGCAGGGCACCGCGGGTAGCAGCCTGGGGGACACAGGGCTCTTGGACTACCTCTGAGGAGCCTGGTCCGCCAGACCCCATCAGCATGCCCAGGGTCCCCCCACCCCCACCACGGCAGGCCTTTGGGGAGAAGGCCTGGTATCCTGTGCCCCACCCGCACCAGAGGAAACCAAAGGCTCCGCTCGGCCACGCCCAGCTGTCAATGGGCTGCCAGCCCCGCCTCGTCTGGGCGGTTCCCGGCCCTCCTCCGCCCCTCCCCGCTCGGGGAGAGCTGGCCTCCCAGCACTGCGTGCGGGCAGATAGCTTAGGCCTTCTCGGGCCCTGCGGGCTGCTCCCGGCCCGCGTGCGCGCGCGCACTCACCTTCCAGGTAGGAGACGGAGATGTTGGAGTGGATGCCGTTGATGGTGCGGCAGGTCTCGAAGCTGCGGTTCCCGCACGGCTCGTAGTGCCACTCGCACTCATCCGGGGGGTTGTAGTAGTCGCAGAAGATGGCTGCGGGAGGGGGCGGGTCAGAGCCCGAGGGGGCGCCGGGTCGGCCGCGGCGCGCGCCCCCCTTCCCCCTCCCCCGCCGGCCGCCTGGGGGACGCGTGTCCTGGCGCACTCACGGCACAGGTCGGGCGTCCGCCAGAAGACGCAGGCCTCCTCCTTGGTGCACTCCTGCGCGTAGGAGGCCACGGCCGAGCAGAAGCACTCGCAGTCACCGCCGGAGTCGCACGAGCAGGAGTCGTGGACGCAGGCCTCGTAGAAAGGCTTGGGGTCCACCTGCCCGGGGAGCGGACGTGAGCCCTGGGCCTGCTGCCCGCGGGCCCCGCCCCTGCCAACGGTGCCCAGAGCTGCGGGAGCACACCTGAGTCCCCGCACAGAGCCCCTACCACAGGGGGGACAGGCCGCCTCCAGCCGCGCCCTCAACCCATCCTGGCTCCAGCTAGGCCCCGCCCACCTCGCCGCGGCCCCGCCCACCTTGCTGTGGCAGCTGGTGAAGACTTTGCTTTTAATGATGCTGCACTGTTTCTCGGCCCAGGAGCGTCGGTGCGGGTTCATGCTGCACGGATCCGGGGTGGTGGTCACGTCGGTGCAGGTCGGGGCCTCCTTCCAGCTGTTACCGAAGTCCAGCTCGCTATCCACCACCATGTGGTCCCGCGTGGTGAAGTCGTTGTTGGAGCGGTCATCGAAGTTGCCACACAGGCCGCACACGGTGCCCTGCGGGTGTGGGGGGAGCGACACACCGGGGAGTGTTGCCAAGGGGCCGCGGGAGGGGGCGGGGCGGGGTGGGCGGGGCGGCAGCGAGGTGCGCGCACCTTGTAGGAGGGGGCGAGCTTGACGAAGATGGTGGTCTTCTTGTCCCAGATGACAATGATGCCGGTGCTGGCCTCCACCACCAGGTACTGGCCCACTTCCCGCGTGGTGTAGGACACGTGGTGGCCTGTGTCACGCTGGATCACCACGCGGTGCTTGTCCTCCAGCTTCAGCTCAGTCCTCTGTACACAGGAGGGCCGTCATGGACCCACGGCCTTCGCGAAAGCTGGGCCACCCCCAGCCCTTTCCCTGCAGAGAGCCCGCCCACACCCACACCCACACCCCCGCACTCACCCCCAGGAAGATCTTGATGGCCTTGGAGCAAGTCACACCCGTGGTGCCGCAGGGCACGTTCTCCGTGATGATGCTGAAGGAGCCCTGGGAGACGTTCTGGCCACAGTAGTCCTGGGAGGGGAGGGACATGTGAGCGCTGGTGCCAGACCGGCCACCCGGATGCTGGTGGGTGCCCTCTGGTCCTGCATCAACTGGGACACAGGCAGACCTGGGCCCTGCCTCCCTCTGTGGTAAGGATCACACAGAGGGAATAAGGACCCCGCTATGGGGTTAAGGACCTCACTGTGGGGGGAACCTCCCTCACATTGAGTATAAGGACCCCGCTATGGGGCTAAGGGGTTAAGGACCTCACAGTGGGGAGAAAAAGGCTCTGAGTGCGGCAAGGACCCTCATTATGGGGTGAGGTCCTCACTGTGGTGTAGAGAGCGTGATAAGGCGAGGCAGAACTCTGTGTGGGGGTAAGGATCTCTGTGTGGGACAGGGACCTGGCTATGGGACAGGGACTTAGTGTGGGGAGAACCTTGGTGTGGGAGGGGCTTGGTGTAGGAGGGGTGTAGTATGGGAGGGACTCAGTGTTGGGCAGGAGCCATAGGAGAGACTGGGGGGTTGACAGTCCCTTTTTTCCTGTGTATGACCTGCCAACCCCATCTCCCTGCCATGTACCCCTGAAAGGTAAAGAAGGGGCTCCCCCAACCCTCTGCAAGATGGTGGCAGGAGGCCTGTCCTCACCTGGGCCACCACGTAGGAGCAGTGGCCGTCAAAGTCGTAGTACTTCTTGTCAAAGGTGATGTAGTGCCCACTGCCATAGATGGCACAGGTGCCGTGGCACACGGCCTGGGTGCACGTCCAGCGTCCTCTCTGGCAGGTGCTGAGGAGATGGGGAGGGGCTGGAGGAGCTGGAGTGGCTGGCAGCCACCCACCCCTGCTCAGGGCAGCCGGCTGGGAGCCCTCCATCACTCCGGGGAGGCACAGGGAGGGGACCATCTGGCTTGCCTCACCAGGTATTGCAGTCCACCTTGATCTTGGCCCCAGGGAGGTACAGATCCTTGTTGTGGACACAGGGGCACCCCTCCTCCACCACACAGCCACCTCTGCCATCGTCAATCAGTCCCTCCGGGCACACACAGCCACTGACACACTCTGTTTGATACTGGAGGCCAAGGCGGAGAGGGGGCACAGTCAGAACCCGAGGGGCCGAGCCCTGTGCAAATTGGCCCCCAACCCCACACTGGCTCCACAGACCCAACTCCAGGAGCCAGGTGAGGCAGCCTGCCACGGGCCCTACACTGGCCCCGGGACTCAGGACCTGGGCCACTGGCTCCTTCCAATAGGCAACAATGTCCCTGTGTCCTCCTGAGCCACTCTGGGCCCCCTCCACCCTCTGCCCTCTGAAACCAGGCCCCCAGCTGCCCGGCCCCCTCCACCTCCTGCCTGCTGAAATGCGGCCCCAGCACTCACATAGCCCGCAGCCAGTGTCTGGCAGCTGAGGGGACGGGGGTTGCGGATGGCCAGTGCAGTCAGGTTGTTACAGTCTATGTGGATCTTGGGGGACTTGCAGCCTGTAGGACGGGGGGGGGGGGGGGGTGTCAGCTCACTGAAGGTGGGGGTGGGGCAGGGCCTGAGGGGCAGTGGTGCACTTACTCTGGCCCAGCAGTTTGACCTGCATGCAGTGCAGCCTCCCGTTCCGGCAGACACTGAGGGGAGAGGGGGGAAGGAGGTGTGTGGAGGTGAACAGCCAGACCTCTGGGGTCTGCACCCAGGCCTACTCCCCAGGCAGGGCCCCAGAGATGCCTTCAGGAGAGGAAGCCCTTTCGGGGCTCTGTGGGGTGCCCTGCATCTCAGCAGCCCCCAGCCAGTCCTTCCTCATCCAGTAGCCGAGACACTGCGGATGTCCCCCACCCCTGGACCAGAGGCCCAGCCGCCCACCCCTGCCTCATGGGGTCCGCCACCCACCACCGCTCCTCCTGTCTCAGGACCACATCGCCCGCCTCCAGGTAGAGGCCCCGGTGGTAGCAGGAGCACTTGGCAAGGGGCACGCAGCGCCCTTTCTCGTCCAGGAAGGTGTGGTCGGGGCAGCCGCAGCCGTCCACAGGTGCGAAGCCCTTGAGACAGTGCTTGTCGGGCTCGGAGAGCGAGCGGCACGTCTGCTGGCAGGTGGTCAGGTTGTACAGGAAGATCTGAGAGTTGGGGCAGGAGCCCACGTCCTTGTCTGCAGAGGGGACGGAGGCGGGGCGTCAAGGGTCAGGGGCTATGTCCCAGCTCTACACACCTCCTGCAGCCCCGGGCCAAGGGTCCGCGCCCCCACCGGTCTGCCCCCAGCGCCCCACTCACTGCAGACGCGCTCCCGCCAGCCCCACAGCATCACGCCCTTGGCGGCGCAGGCGCGGGCGTAGGAGGACAGGGCGGCACACATGCAGTCCTCGTTGTTCTGACAGTTGCACGTGTCGTACTTGCACCTCTGCGCGCGGACAAGAACGCGGGCTTCAGGCAGGACAGGGCGCAGGCATGCACAAACACCCCCACGCAAGGGGCCACATGAAGATGCACACGGGTGCAAGCACTCTCCGGCATGTACACTCACCCACAGGCACACAGAATGCGCAAGCCCACATGCACACAGGTTGACATGTGCACACACATGGGGAGCGGGAGCTGCTGGCTCCTTCAGGGGGAGGCTCCATATGTGCATGTGTGTGGGTGCTGGGTGCACCCACCTTGTAGTACTCGGTGGGGTCCACAGCAGAGTGGCACCTGCCAAAGGGGGTCTCCGTCTTCTTCAGCAGGGAGCACCAGTGCTCGGCGTAGTTGGCTGCAGAGGGAGGGGTTTGGACCTCAGTAGGGGGCAGTCCATCCCAAAGGTGAGCCCTGACCCCTGCCCAGGTGTCTCCCTCCAGGTTGGATCTCCCATCATGTTGGACAGCTCAGGGGCTAACTGACCAGATGCCCCTGCAAGGCCAGCCAGAGGCAGGTGACCCACATGCCCTGCTGGCAGCTCTTCTAAGAACCCGAGCTCATGGGGAGGGGGAGGGTGCCAGCTGCCATAGCACCAGGCACCTGTGACTTGGCACCATTGATCACCCACCAGCAAGCAGCAGCTGACAGCCTGCTCACCCACCCTCCTGGTGCCCATGCCTGGGTGCCCGGCTCACCACTCTCAATGTTGAGGGAGCATGGGTCGTCCAGCCAGTCCAGCTTGTCATGGCAGCTCGACTGAGCCTTCCAGGTGTTGGCAAAGCCAGCACCTGTGGCCTCCACCAGCCCGCCGGGCGTCTTGAAGTCATCACCCTCCAGGCCATTGAAGTTCCCACAGAGGCCTGGGGGCAGGCAGGGCCAGGTTGGGAGTGGACCCATGAAGACTAAGGGGGCTAGGAGAGGGCTGGGGGCAGGGTAGGACCAGGTTGGGAGTAGGAGAGGACCCATGGGGGCTGAGGGGCCAGGCCAGCACGGGACAGGTGGACCTGCAGAACCCCTAGTTGCCACTCACCCTGCACGCGGCCCTGGTTGCTCTGCTCCAGCGTGGCAAACAGCTGCATGATAGGGGCCAGCTGCACTTGCAGCCGCAGGCCGAAGGCCGTGTTCACGATGATGTGGTAGGAGGAGGGCCGGAAGATGGAGAAGCTCGCTGCATGGGGGATGTGGGGCGGTGAGGGCACATTGGGGCCAGGGGCCAAGCCTCAGGAGGGGCTGGAGCTGTGGACACTGGCGCCGCTCCCCTGTCAACTGGAGCCTCTGGAGGGCCCAGCCTGGAACCCCAGCCTGAAGGGGCCTGGACCTTGGGGGGCAAAGAAACCCAGGGCACTCTGTGCACTCACCAGTCACGTGGGGCAAGTTGACCTCCAGCTCATTCAGGAGGACGCTGCCGTCAGACTTGAAAGCCACCACCTGTAAAGAGAGAGCAGGGGCTGACAGGGGCCCTGACCAGGGGCAGGGGCAGGGGCAGGGCAGGGGGCAGGGAACGCACGTTCTTCTTCCTGTCAGTGAGCAGGACCACGGTCTTCAGGCAGGTCTGCTTGTCAGTGGAGCCGCAGGGGGCCAGCTCACCCAGCAGAGCATAGGAATCATTGTGGTCACCCTGTGGGGTGGGGGGGTAGGGAGAGGCAGGTCTTAAGACAAGGCAGCACTGAGGAGCAGCAGGGCCCCACACCCAGGGCGCCACTCCCTGAAGACCCCACCATGGCAGCCAGGCCCACCTTAGCCAGGATGTAGTAGCAGTCCCCATGGAAGGTGAACTTCTTCCCATCGAAGGTGGTCGTGTGGGAACCGCCCTCCAAGGCACAGGTCCCAGGGCACGGCAGGTCTTTGCATGACCAGCGGCCAGACTGGCAAAGGCTGTGGGCAGCGGGAGCGGGTCAGGGCCAGCCCACCCACCACCCAGGCCGCGCTTGCCCTCACGCTGCCCTGGGCGCCTGGCACTCACCACTGCTCACACTCATTGGTGACCTGCTGGCCAGGAGAGTACAGGTGTCCGTGCAGTTTGCAATGGCACTGGCTCACGGGGATGCAGCCACCACCCGCTATGTCGTCAAACACGGTGCCTGCGCGGCGGGAGGAGGGGAAGTAGCCATGATGCTGGGGGCTGCCAGGACCTGGCCCTTGGCCGCAGGCAGCCCTGATCCCCACCAGCTCCGAGGTGAGAGTTGTGCCTCCAGATGGGGGGTGTTCTGGATGAGACACTTCAACCTGCAGGTCCCTCCCATGTGGACTTGTTCCCTGATTTCAGGGTGGTCATGTGCGGAGAGGGGCTGCCATCACTGCCCTGCCCAGTGCCCCTAACTTCCACAGCTGTCCCCTCCAGGAGCCGACGGGTGCCCCGCGCCCCCACAGAGCGCCCGCCTCACCTTCGGGGCAGAAACAGCCGTCCATGCGGTGCTCCTCGCAGAGGCTGCTCTGCTCCAGGTGCGAGCAGGTGTCCATGCAGGGGGAGCCGCTCTCCAAATAGATCATGTTCCCGGGACAGCTCTTGGCTGCGGGGGCAGAGGGGGCGGTGAGCCGCGCGCCCTCCGAGGCCGCCTGGTCCCGGGGTCCTCTCCCTCCGGTCCGCCCGCGCGCGCTTACGGCAGAACGAGGCGCTCCTCCAGGTGGCCGGCCGCCCGCCCGCGTGCGAGCACTGGCGCGAGAACTCGGCCATGGTGCTGCAGACGCAGGCGGCGCCCGCGCCCCGCGCGCAGCGGCACAGGTCCTGCACGCACGCACGCACGAACAGCTCCAGCGGCACCCGCGCCCGGCAATCCGCGAAGGCCTCCGCCTCCAGCAGCCGCTCGCACTTGGCGCGCTGGCGGGACAGACAGGTGCGGTGGGCGGCTGCTCGGCCCGGGGGGGCCCCCCGCCCCCCCCGCCCGGCGGGCGCCCTGCCGACCAGGGTACCCCCCCCCACTCACGTGCTCCGCACAGGCGGCGGGAAGCGACTCCTCCTCAGGGTCTTCGCAGACCACCTCGGGCTTGTTGATCTTCTGCATGTTCCCGAACTCAGTAGGGCTGAAGGCGATGCCTGGGAGGCGGAGCCCGTCAGCGAAGGTGCCGGGACGACTCCCCCCGCCCCCTCCCGCGCCCCAGAGACTCGGGGGCCGCCTCACCATCACTGAGAAACTCGGAGTAGGTCTGCAGGCCGTTGAAGTCCCCGCAGAGGCCGCACGTGTGATTCCGGAACTTACTGTCCAGCTCCAGCTGTTGGAGGCGGGGTGGGGGAGAGAAGGGAGTGGACAGGTGAGCTTCTGCAAGCGGGCACCCAGGGCAGGGCAGGTGGGCGCCCAGTGCTCCGCGCAGGTGGACTCCCAGGGCAGGGCAGGTGGGCACCCAGACCCCAGGGCAGCCTACTGAAAATAGCCCAATCGTGAAGGGAGGACCGGGTGCAGGCACCAGGAAGCGCCAGAGGCTTCTAGGAGCCCGCAGGGGTCCAAGGGAAAGGTGAGACGCCTGCCTCTAAATTCCAAGGCGCCTCCCAGGAGAGGGAACCCTGAGGCCAGGTACAGACTGGGTAGCTCACCCAGCCCGGTTCAGAGGGTCCTCCCCGCCTCCACCCCCTGGGTCCTCGGGTCTCCCCTGGGGGCGGTCGCCGCCCTGCATGCTGTCCGTGCCCACCATGAGCGAGTCCTCACGGTTCCACATGAGGGCGAGGCCGGCCCGCGAGTAGACCTTGGTGTAGGCGTCGTTCTTCTCGATCAGCAGCCCAGAGCTGTAGTGGGGAGTGCTGACCCTGCGCGTGGGGGCGGGAGGGGGGGCAGACATCGAGTCACGAGCCGAACCCACACCCCGCCCACCCGGCCAGCTGCTTCGGTTCCCTTCTCCCCTCCTCCCAGCTGCACCCTGAGGATAGACGGCCTTGGCCTCCCTCTGGTGGACGTCATGAGCAATGGCAGGACAGCTCGGATCTCCCTGGGCTGGATTCAGCCTGGTCACGGAGGTTGGTGCAGGGCCCTTCCCAGGGGCGTGGAGGTGAGCGGACTGGGCTGCCACCGGCACCAGATGGTCACTCAATGAGTCCAATGAGTGGGTGGCTTCTCCGGGCCCCTGCTGACCCATTACTCCTGATGTTCTACTTCCCCCTTCCTGTCTACACTTGGGGCTTGGCCCTGTTGCCTGACCTCACCTCACCCTCCACCCCTGTGACCAATTGCCTGCTAACCAGCTGGCAGGCAGTGGGGGTGGGGGGTGGCAAGGGCAGAGGTGCAGCAGGAAACAGAACCCCTTCGAGGCAGGCAGAGGGCTGACCCACAGGTGGGGGAACCAGCCCAGCTGGAAGGCATTTAAGAGATTGCCATTGTTCCAAACACAATGGGGAACAAAAGCCGTGCAGTGGGGAAGGGGCTCCCTGCCTGCCTCTGCACCCCTTCTGTAACTTGATCTGTGCACCCAAGACCTAACAGGGCCCTGAATCCCCACCACTAGCCACAGTCTGGTGGGCTGAAGGTCCAAGGGTCAGGAGCTTCCAGGTAACCCCCCACCTCCCATCCCAGGGTAGAATTGCCCTCCACCTACATGGGCTTCCCTGGGTGCCCGACTGGGTTTGTTGAGTGGGACGGAGCTCAGACCCAGCCCTCAGGAGTCGGCTTCATGGGCTCAGCAGAGGGGTCCCACCCCCACCAGTGGTTTAGGCAGAGTGGGCTGAGCAGCGAGAGCACCCCCACCCCCATCACTAGGCCCCAGGCCCCTGCCACACTCACAGGGCCCCGTTCACCACAGCCAGCTGCCGGGTCAGGTACACGGTGTCATCCTTGATGGTCAGCAGGATGTGCTCAAGCTCCAGGTGGCCCCCTCGGCGGCCGGGGCCCCGCTTCAGGTGCACGGCGAACTCCTTATAGGAGTCCCGGCAGTCGGAGGCAAAGTTATAGTCGCAGAGCCCGCGGAACTGGAAGATGTCGCCATCGAAGGTCTTGTAGTGGCCGTCCCCCCATGTGCTGCAGACTGTGTGCCCGTGGTTCCGCATCCTGCCTTCTGGGAGCGGTGGACACAGGGTGAGCACCAGGGCTCACCTGCCACCAGCCGCCCGAGGGCCTGATAACACCCGCAGGTGGCTTAGGACCCATGTGGCTTAGCAGGGGGTCCCAGAGGACCCCTGTGGTTGTTCCTTTCCCAAGGAGGGACCCTGAAGGACCCTGGTGATTCCACCCCGAGTCTCAGCCCACTGAGAAGACGTCTCCGACTGAGGTGCCCAGCACCCTGACTGCCTTGGATTGGGGTACTCGGGGAACCCCTGTGGCTCCCTAGCCACTTTTTCTGCCTCCTTGTGTCCCACCCAGCACCCCTGTGTGCCATTCTGCCTGCGTCGGCCAAGACACGATGCTGGAACCACCCTGTCCCACAGGCTCCTCTCCTCCGGAAGCCCTCACCCTTAAGAAAGTGCATCTAGACTTGAACCCGCCTGGGTCCTGGGACACCCCTGCCCAGTCCAGCTCCCATGCTCCTCCATGCAGTGGTCCAGCTCAGGCCCTGGTTCCTGGTGGCTCTCCCCACACTGGAGGGCAGGAGGGGCTAGGACTACCTCGTCCTCTGTTCCTCCCGCTTCAATGGCACCAGGAGGCTGCAGGATCAGAGGGCAACCAGGCCACCCCAGTGCCCACCAGGACCAGCCCAGAGGCAGGAGAGAGGAGGTCCAGTTTTGGACGCCAGGGTCAGACTCGCCTATCCTCTGGAAGATCCCCCAGCCCCTACCCCAGAGTGGGGAACCTGTTCATCCACCCCTTACCTCTCTGGAGCTCTGTGCCAGTGGCCGAAGCCAAGGCCAGACAGACCGCCACCAGACGGGCTAGGGGCAGCCCCATGGTGGCTCCGATGGCTGGTTGCGGAGAGCGACCTGGGGCAGGGGTCTGGGTCTTATATGCTGGGCCTGAGGAGGCGGGGAGGGAAGGGGAGGGGCAAGGTGTGGGTGGGGCATGTGCAGATTATCCAGAAAACAGCTGTGGGGGCCCAGCCCCACGGCCCGAGTGGGGAAATATTGATTCAGGTTATCGGAGGGTTATCTTTTATTGCCCCTGGGTAAATGAGGCTTCCTCAGGATGCGGCAGCCCAGTGCCCAGGGCAGTGCAGACCACACCCAAGTTTAACCTCAACCCCTCCCAGCCCAGGCCGGGGGGCTCATGCAAGAAGCGGACGCATATCCTGGCCAGGCCTTCACCCAGCCCACAGCCCCAGCCCACCAGGCCAGAGCCCCTGAGCAGAGCAGGACACCCCGAGGGGCTTCCCGGAAGCCCACCCTACCCCTCACCTGTTCCCTAAGCTCTCAGCCAGAGTCAAGCGAAGGCAAGATGCCCACCCACAGCCACCCACTCAGACCCGTGTTGGAGAACCTGCTGGGGGCCCCAAGCCCTGCTCCCCACCCCATGGCTCCATGCAAAACTTCCCTCTCTGTGGCCCTAATCCCCTCTTTCCCAGCAGAGCCGGGCTCTGGAATTACATGTAATTGGAACTCCGGAGAGCCCCGGCCAGCGAGACCGTGTGAGGAACCAGGCCCGCGGGTACTCTCATCTCGAGGCGAGAGTGGTGGGCACGAGGACACAGCCATGGACGCCGAGGAGCTCAGGCCTCGGGCCTGGTCGTACACGGGGGTGGGGTTATGGAGCCTCAGAGCTAGAAGCCAGCCCCCAGGACTGTTCTAGGGCAGCTGCAGACTGCGAAAGTGGAGAATGGGGTACAGAGAGAGACCCCGAGTTCTCAGGCGATGAAGGGAGCTTCTTGAAGCAATTTCAGCCATCGGGGGTATGGTACAGGTACAGGCGCCCACTTCCTGTCCAAGGCTGCCTCCTGTGACCATGCCCAGGAATGTGGACCCCGTATCCAGCCCCACCTGCTGGGGTTACCCTCTGCCCTCTGCACCTGCACCCAGACCACATCACAGAGCTGATGTGCCCAGAGGACTTTTATCCCAGTATCCCCACATACCCCAACCAGGAAGCCAATCCCCTGCAGGAACCCCAGAGCCTGGAGACATGGGGCCAGGAGCGTGGGACCAGAGCGGGGGGATTAGGGAAACTGGAGCCTTGGGCTGCAGCAGGTCCTTTGTCCCACTTCCCCGTCCTCACTGTCTCATGCTGGCACAAAGCCCGAAAGACACCCAGGCCCATGGCAGTGATTTTCCATGCCAAGTTCCCGCTGCCCTGGCCGCTGGCCGGGAGCTCCCAGGGAGTCCCCAGACTGGTACAGAGCTGGAGGGAGTACCTGGCTCACTCCAGAGCCTAGGACTCACCTCCTGCTCACCCCTGGCCACAGCCGGGCAACAAGACATGGCGGGGAGCAAGCAGAGGCTGACCATCAGTGTCAGCAACTCGGGCCAGGTGTCCAGCTGCATCCCCCAGACCTGCAGCAGCTGAGGAGCAGAGCAGGCCAGGCCCAGGTGGTCACCTAGACAACCACCTAGGTGGTCATCTGGACAGTGGTTACCTGGGCAGCCACCTGTTGGTCACCTGGACAGCCACTTGGGTGGTCGCCAGGGCAGTCACCTGGACAGCCACCTGGGTGGTCACCTGGGCAGTCACCTGGACAGCCACCCGGTGGTTATCTGGGTAAAGGTCACCTGGGTGGCCACTGGGTGGTTACCTGGGATGGTCACCTTGGTGGTCACCTGGGAAGTCACCTATGATCACTTAGGCGGTCACCTGGGTGGCTACCTGCACAGTCACCTTGACAGCTACCTGGGTGGTCACCTGGGCGGTGGTCAGCTGGATGGTCACCTGAGTGGTCACCTGGGTATCCCCTGGAGAGTCACCTAGGCATCTATCTGGGTGGTCACCTGGGGGCTGTTGTGGCATTTGCTGTTGAGTGGATTCCAACGTGATTTGACACTTACTGTGCAGAGAAGCCCTGTTCCATGGGGTTCTCAAGGCTGTGAATTTGGGGGAGCCGATTTCCAGGTCTGAGAAAGTGGGGTTCCCACCAAGTCTAATAAAGTAGAGTTCTCCCAGGTCTGAGAAGGTCCTGGAGATGGGGCATCACTGGTGGCCCTGAGGCCCAGGCTGTCTCACCCTAAGACCCTCTCAACTGCAGTCTTGGGGTCTGGTGGGGACCCCAAAGAGCTCCAGTAGGTCATGTCTTTTCTGGGAGGAGGATGTGGCCTAAGGGTGGATAGTGCCCGGTCCCCACCAGTCTGGGGAGGGGACAGAGCACAGGGACTAGTTGCCCACTTTCACGTCCTCCCCAGCCTTGGACACCGGCCATTGCACTCAGACCCAGAGCAGGTGGGTTTCATGTAGAGCGGACCCCATCAGCAGAGGCCCATCTATGGAAAATAACCAATGGAAAGCTCCGGAATGGAGCCCCTCGGCAAACCTCTGACCCCCATCTCCTAGGAGACGTGCCTCAGCCTAGACGCTCAAAGACACGAGCCAAGCATGGACGTCTCTGTGCAGCACATGGTATCCTGTCATGAGAGTGACAACAGCCCCCTGTGGAAAACAGGCCTCTGAGGGGCCCAAGTCCCTGATTCTTCTCTCTGCTCTGGTCAGAGCAAGGTCACACGGTCTGCCTTGACCTGGACCCATGGAGACTCTCGAAGGTGAGCTGGGAGACCCTCACAGCTGGCCTGGAGGCGGCTGTGATTCACAGACCTTGTTCGTTGGTGCCCAGGGCATGCACCATGCCCGCCCCCCCTTCCATGGCAGCTCTGCCCACCTCACAGGGCCCTGGACTCACCCAGGCATCTGCTCGGAAGGCTGACGCCCAGCAGTGTTTGCCCTGACAAGATACTGCCCCTATGGACTGCTGGTCATTTACAACCTGGGCCGCAGGGAGGAGGCAGCAAAGACGTCACAGAGGGTGGCCTAGAGGGACTGTCCCTCTACTTTCTGACCACAGACCCTGACTCATCAGGAAGTGAGGGTGACAATCCCGGAACCATAGTCCCTGGGGAGGGAGGGGCAATGAAGAGGGAGGTGAAGGGGGGATGGGGTGGGGGTGGGGGTGGGAAGTAGCAGAGAGAGAACCAGAGGAAAATGGCAGCACAATCAGGGCTGGGGGGTAGGGGCAGGTGGGGTGAGATCCCCAGTGAGTCTCAGAGGACAGCAGCGGCTCAGTGTGACAATGATGGACCGATGTTCATGGCCTTTGTCCCGCATGTCATTTTCCGTTTTCACCAAATGCCTTTCTAAGAAACCCTGTGATGTCCTGCCAGAAAGCCTATCGAGATCGCCCCTGGGGATCCCAAACACGGCCTTCGGCACCTCCCTCCCCACCACGAGGCAGGCAGCCCAGCAGACCCCCTGGGACCGCTGTCTGGGCATGGCAGCCTGGGGGGGCGGGCTGAGGGCACCAGCCGGCAGCCGTGCACGGACGGAGCCTGAGCAGCAGCCCTTTCTGATCCAGCCTCACAAGTTGAAGGCCGTTGACTCCGTCACTGTGTGAACTAAAGCGCCGTGTCAGGTGACAGGCCCCACCCGCGTCAAGCTGTTTCCAGTCCTATTTCTAGACATGAAGGCATTGAAGTCGACAGCATCTTGGAGCAGGTCTCGATGTGCAGAGAGGTTATGGAGATCGCCGAGAGGTGCCCTGCGCTTCGAACCCCGGTCTGACTCGCTGCTGTGGACGCAACTCCATCCTTTAGTCAGCTGTTCTTCGCTTCCACCTTGTTCTGACCCAGAGTCCACCTTGGCCCCTGGGGCCCCGCTCCTTAGCTCCTGCTCTGGCCGCACACAGCCTTTCCTTGATTTGGGGGAATGCTGACCCTTGGGAGCCCTGCTGGCACTGTGAACTAGGCACGGAGCTGCTGGCTGTGTGGCCGATGGTTCAAACCCCCCAGCCACTGCACAGGAGAAAGACGAGGCTGTCTGCTCCGGGGTACGTGCTGAGGCCAGGAAACCGGCCGCGGGTTGTTGCGAGCTGGACTCAACTAGGTGGTAGGCTGATTGGGTTTGGGTGGTGGTGGTGGTGCAGTGGATGAAGTGCTGGAGTGCTCACCAAAAAAATGGCAGTTCAAACCCCCTAGCCGCTCCATGGAAGAAAGAAGAGGCTGCCTACGTCTATGAAGGTTTACAGTCTCAGACACTGTAGGGAGCAGCTGTACTGGGGATCCACTCCAGGGCGAGGGTCCAGGTTTGGGGAGTGAGAGTCTGAGGAGGCTGGGTCAGGGATTTGGCTGCATTTCCCTCCTCTCGTGGGACGTCTGCTGTGCTTCTCACTGGAGGAAGACCCCAGGGTGAAGGGGAAGTGCTACCAGCATGACCTCCTTGCTGATGCCAACCTGGTGCCAACCTGGAGCTCCCGGAGGAGGAGCAGTGGCTGGCTCGGCCCCCATGAAGTCACTTGTTTCTCCTGCCCCCACCCCCACCCCCTCCCGACACTGCCCTCTTTGGAAGGAAGTCTGTGAGCACAGCCCAGATGGAGGGTGGAGTGGGAAACGATTTCGAATAATGGACGGGAGACCAGAATCTCCCCCCGCCCCCCGTTTGTCGATGCATCTAACATCTATTCCTATCAGCAGGGGTTCATGATAGTGCAGGTGGCATGGTGGTCACACGTCGGGCTGCCTGCTGCAAGGTCAGGGGGAGAAGACAAGGCTTCCTTAAGCATCACAGTCACATCTGGTCCCACCACACCAAGGCAAAACACTAAGGGCGTGCAACAGAACAGCAAGGGGAACAGAGCAACGAAGTCCCCAGGGAATACCAAAAGTAGACTTTGGGGCCAGGGCTTGGCACCCCACCAGACTCGACCAGAAAACACTCCTAAAGGCCAACAAGTGGTCCTTGGACTAACTACAGGCTTTTCTTTTGTTGTTGTTGTTGTTGTTGGGTTGTTTGTTTTGTCATTGGCTTTTTGTTGTTTTGTTTTATTTTGTTTTGTTTTGTTTTGTTGCTTGGTTTTGCTCTGTCTTGTTTTTGTGCATATTATCTCCACAGGTCTGTCTAAATAAGATAGGCTGGATGAACAATCTGGAGGAGAAAACAATGAGAACCAATGGTTCCCCGGGGGACATGGGAGAGGGGGAGGTGGGGGAAAGGAATTGGTGTTAACAAACCCAGGGACAAGGGAACAACAAGTGATCCAAATCGGTGGTGAGGAGGGTGTAGGAGGCCTGGTAGGGCATGATCAAGGATAATGTAACTGAGAGGAATTACTGAAACCCAATGAAGGCTGAGCATGATAGTGGGACAAGAGGAAAGTAAAAGGAAATAGAGGAAAGATCTAGGAGGCAAAGGGTACTTATAGAGGTCTAAATAAAGGCATGTACATATGTAAATATATTTATATATGAGGATGTGGAACTAGATCTATGTGCATATATTTATAGGTTTAGTATTAAGATCGCAGATGGACATTGGGCCTCCACTCAAGTACTCCCTCAATGCAAGAATACTTTCCTCTATTAAATTGGCATTCTATGATGCTCACCTTCCTGACACAACCGCTGAAGACAAAGCGGGTGCATAAGCAAATGTGGTGAAGAAAGCTCATGGAGCCCGGCTATCAAAAGATATAGCATCTAGGGTCTTAAAGATTTGAAGGTAAACAAGCAGCCATCTAGCTCAGAAGCAACAAAGCCCACATGGAAGAAGCACACCGGGCTGTGTGATTACGAGGTGCGGAAGGGATCAGTTATCAGGGATCAAAGAACAAAAAATCATACCAGTGTGTGCTCACCTTCCCAATACGATCGCTAAAGACAAACGGGGGCATAAGCAAATGTGGTGAAGAAAGCTGATGGTGCCCAGCTATCAAAAGATATAGCATCTGGGGTCTTAAAGGCTTGAAGGTAAACAAGTGGCCATCTAGCTCAGAAGCAAACAAGCCCACATGGAAGAAGCACATCAGCCTGTGTGATCACACGGTGTCGAAGGGACTAGGCATCAAAGAACAAAAAATCAAATCCTGTGAATGAGGGGGAGTGCAGATTGGGTACTAAAGACCCATCTGTAGGCAACTGGACATCCCCTTTCAGAAGGGTCTCCGGGAGGAGATGAGCCAGTCAGGGTGCATTGTTGCAACCATGAAACATACAACTTTCCTTTAGTTCCTGAATGCTTCCTTCCCCCCCCCCCAACCCCCACCCCACTATCATTATCCCAATTCTACCTTACAAATCCTGCTAGACCAGAGGATGTACACTGGTACAGATAGGAACGGGAAACACAGGGAATCCAGGACAGATGATCCCTTCAAGACCAGTGCCAAGAGTGGTGATACCAGGCGGATGGAGAGAGGGTGAGTGGAAAGGGGGAACCGATTACAAGGATCTACATATAACCTCCTCCCTGGGGAATGGACAACAGAAAAGTGGGTGAAGGGAGACATTAGACAGTGTAAAATATGACAAAATAATAATATATAAATTATCAAGGGTTCATGAGGGAGGGGGGAAAATGAGCTGATGCGAAGGGCTTAATGGAGAGCAAATGTTTTGAGACTGATGAGGGCATGAATGCACAAATGTGCTTTACACAATTGATGTATGTGTGGATTATGATAAGAGTTGTATGAGCACCCAATAAAATTATTTAAAAGAAACAAAAGAGTCACAGTCTCAAAATGGGTGCATAAACTGATGGTGCCCGGCTATTAGAAGATACAGCATCTGGGGTCTTAAGCTTGTAGTCAAACAAGCGGGCATCCAGCAGGGAAGCAACAAAGCCCACATCAAGGAAGCACACCAGCCTGTGTGATCATGAGGTGTCGATGGGAAGAGGTATCAGAAGTTCAAAACTGCGTTAGACGTATGTTCATTTGCATATTTAAGATCCTTCAATACATGAACACCCTTCAGAAACAGTAATAGGAGTAACAGTTCCCTGAAGAATGGGAAGCGGGTGGGGGAAGAAAGGGGAGCAGCTGATAGCACTGATGACTGTGTAACCCCAGTCGTGGGGAGCAAACAGCAGAATTGAGCATCAAGGGATATGTTGGATGGTGTAAGATGTGGCTAAATAAGTAAATAGGGGTTCCTGAAGGGGAGGGTGGTGAAGGGAGGGAATAAAAAGGAGCTGATATCAGGGAGCTCAGGAAGAAAGAGAATGTTTGAAACTGATGGTGGCAGCGATTGTGCAACACTGCCCGATGGGATTGAACTGTGGAATGTTGTGATAGCTGCAAGAGCTCTGTGTTAGCTATGGGGACTTTGGAGAAACAAATCCACAGCAATTCATGTATAAGAGAGAGTTTTATATAAAGGTTAAGTACACATCAAGAAAACATCCCAACCCAGTGCTGCCCAAGCCTAAAGTCCACCATTAACCCATATGTCCAACACCAATCCACAAAGGCCTCATCCATCTTACAAAACAGACGCGATGATGCTGACTGCAGGAGGAAAGCCGAATCAGTGAGTGTATAAGCATCTCAGTGCTAGCAGGGGTCTCCACACAGCTGCTCCAGCACCCAGGGCTGCATCAGGGTAGGTCCATGTGGCTTCTCTTCAGGGATATCTTGCAGGAAATGAGCCTTGCCAGCTGAAGCAGGGAACTGGCTAAGGCAGCTGCATCCTGGTCCAACCACCACAAAGCAAGAGACCCGAGAACTAGAAAGGTGAGTCTCCCCGAGCCATTTATCCTATCCCCCTTCAATTAACCCCACATGTGTTTATAGGCCAGGTTAGCACAATAAACGAGCGACCTCAAGCTCCCAATAAAATGATTTTTTGTTTGTTTGTTTTAAACGTTTTATTAGGGACTCATACAACAAAATGATTTTTTTTTAAGTGAGAGAGAGAGTCACAGTCTTGAGACTCAGAGAGGCAGTTCTACACTGTCCTGTGGGGTCGCTGTGAGTCGGCATCGGTTCCCAGGCAGTGTGTTTGGCCTGTTTATGTGGTAGCTCTGGCAGGCCCTCTTCACAGCGGTGGAAACACCCTACGTGCCCAACAGCGCATGAAGGGTAAACACAATGTGGTGGCACTTGTTGCGATGTGTCTAGTCGGTTCTGACTTATGTCAGTCCGGGTTGACTAGAGAAACAACTTCATAAACACTCATATGTGTGTAAGAGAGAACTTTATATCAAAGAGCAGTTGCAAATTGAGAAAACATCCCAGCCCAGTCCAGATCAAGTCCATAAGTCCGATACCAACCCACATGTTGAATACCAATCTATAACCTTCTCTTCAGACTCACAAAACACATGCAATGATGCCGAAGGCAGGACGATCACAGATCAGTGGATGGAAAGTCTTGGGGATCCAGTGGCCCTGGAAGCATCTCAGCACTGGCGTGGGTCTCCATGTGACTCCTGCAGCTCCAGGGCTCCAGCTCCATCAGCATAGCTCCAAGTGGGTTGTCAGCAGGAAGATAAAGCAGAGAGAGTAGGTCTGGCCTCCAGTGAGCTATTTATCTCTGTAGCACCTCCAAATGAGGTCATCAAGCTGTGACCTGATTGACAGGCTAAACTCCACCCCTTCGCTCTTAACAGTCTCACATTGACACCAGATGATGTAACTGACACATAACTCATGGTGACACCGTGTACAACAGAACACTAGCTGGTCCCCCGCCATCCTCACAGCTGTTGCTATTTTGACCCGTCATTGAAGCCACGGAGCCCAGCCAGCTCATTAAGGGCCTTCCTTTTGGCTGCCCCTCTATTCTGCCAAGTGTGATGGCCCTCTCCAGGGACTTGGTCCCTCCTGACAACATGGTCAAAGGGCATGAGAAGCTGTGCCATATGAACCTGTCCAGGGAGGTTTGGACTGGACTTCCTGCAAGGTGTGTCCGTTCTGCTGGTGGTCTGTGGCATGCACCAACACTCCACCTGCGCTGGAATCCAAGGTGCTGGTGTCTCTGCTGTTGGAATGTGATACGCATGCATAACGGAATACTATTTAGCCTGTAGGGGGAAAGTAATGCTTGACACGCGCTGTGGTATGGACGGAACTTGAAGACATGGTGCTGAGTGAAATAGGTCATCTCCCAAGGACAGGTATTCTATGGCCACACTCAAATGAAATGGACAAGAAAAGGCATGTAGACAGATAGAGGCCACGCTGATGAGTGGTTATTAAACATGGGGGTGGGGGAAGGGCAACCAACAGTGATGGGAAATCGCCTTGTTCAGGGGAGCGTTACACAGTGTGTCATTGCCGTTGCTTGCCAACAGGTGGTTCCCCTCTAAAGAGGTGATGTGGGAGCAGTGGTCTGATATATCTGTATATGGCAACTGCCACACACACACACACACACACACACACACACACACACGAGTAGTTGCTAAGGATACAGACGTACAACCAAAAACCTCATGGGATTTGGTTTTGTGATTTGGAGACTGTGGAAGTTACATCATCCAGTGCCAACTTGAGACTATTAAGAGTAAAGGGAAGGAGTGTAGCCCACCAATCAGGTCACAGCTTGATGACCTCATTTGGAGGGGCTGTGGAGATAAATAGCTCCGCTGGAGGCGGGACACACACTCTCTTCTTGATATTCCTGATGCCAAGACAAATAGTGCTACCCAGAGCCCTGGAGCTGGAGAAGCCACGTGGAGACCCACACTAGCACTGAGTTGCTTCCACCGCCACTGGATCCACAAGACTTTCCACCGACTGGCCTGTGATCTGCCTGCATTCAGCATCATTGCATGTGTTGGGTGAGTCTGAAGAGGACTTTATCGATTGGTATCAGACATATGGGATTTATGGACTACATCTGGGCTGGGCTGGGCTGTTTCTCAATGTTCCATTGCTCTTGTATAGAAAGCTCTTTCTTATACACATATGAGTGTCTATGGATTTGTTTCTCTAGTCCACCCTGACTGGCATGGAGACTTTAGGGTCATGCTTTCATGGTAACCCCCCCCCCAGTCGATTGGCTTAGTAACGTGTCCCACGCATCAATTCTGTTTGTTGTGTGGTTCCCAGAGTCTCAAACCTTGAAAGTGGCCATTCAAGGCACAAAAAGATCCGTCTCTGTTCACTTAGAACGATGGAACTGCTCCTGTGCTCTGAGTCTGACGAATTGGATGGTGTCTGGCTGAACACTTCAATCAAGGATTCTATCGTGGAATCCTGATCGGAGGATGGGAAAGGTGAAGCAGAACTTCACATTTTTGTGGACTCCAGACTTCCTGGAGCCATTGGTGAGCCCCGAACACTTCTGCCCGTGAGATCATCCTTAAACCTTAAGCCCAAAAACGCCCTCTGAAATCTTCTTGAAAACAAACAACAGTTCAGCTTAACTAGTGGGGGGAAAAAAAATGGTCCCTTCAGCTTGACGCTCTTTGAAGAACTGTCTCTGGGGGGTCAAACGGCCAACAGCAGCTTGGAGTTTCACAGTGTCCCTGGGGGCAGTGGGCCTGTGTTAACAGAGGATCACCCCTACAAGGAGGGCAGTGTGCCCCTGAATGGCATAGACAAGGTCCGTGGCCTTGCTAGTAGACATTGTTGAATTGCGGTGTGTTTGCTGTGTGTTCTCAACAACACAGCAACGTGTTTGCAAGATTCAACAGGAGGTCTGTTTAGCAGCTTTACTGGGTAGAACTGATACACAATAAAGCCTCCTGAGTTTAAAGTGCATGCTCTGATGGGTTTTGGCAGAAGTAGACAACCACCAGGCTAGCGCTATGCCCGCATGCCCCTCGGTAACCTCTCTGGGTCACATCCCAGGCTGCTCCATGGCACTACAGATTGGTCTAAGACCTGATGCCCAGGGGGGTCCCAGGGGGGTCCCAGGTGGTCTCTGGTGTGGTGTCTGTCTCAGCCTCCTGACTCACCCAGGGGTGTGTCTCAATATGACAGCAGCTTTCCTGTAACCACATCCTCTACCCAGACCACCACGCATGCAGTCCAAGACGCCATTCCTGCCCCCTTCCTAATCTAGGCATCTCTGGTCTCCCTGTCTTCTGCACTCAGGGTCAGGACTCCAGAGGCAGCGGCTGGAAGAGATGGGAGGCAGCCTCCAGTCGGCTTCTTCCTCGTGACGGCGGATGCTTACTGCTAAGCTCTGGCTTTCTGTTTCCGTGTATTGGGGAGCTGCCCTTTCCTTGCCAAGCTGCGGACACGCGAGCTGTGGTTGGCCAAGCGTTCTCATCAGGCACGCACTTGGGTATTTGTCAAGGTTGAAGCGGAATGCGCCCGACGGCAGCGAGGGGGCGGTTTCCGGATTCTATTGAAAGGCGCGCACAGTGGGACCAGCCCCACCTGCAGTCTGTCAACATCAATTAGTTTTGACTGTGAAACCAACCTGGTGTTCCTGGAACGAGTGGTTGCACGCTGGGCTGTGACCTGCACAGTTGGCAAACAGCAGCAGCTCCCAGGGAAAGACCGCGCTGTCTGCTCCCATCAGCATGGCAGTCTGGAGAACCCGCGGGGGGTGGGGGGACAGGGGGTGCTCTGAAACAGCACTGAGCCCATGGCAGTGAGTTGGGGTTTGGAGGGGAGGGTCATTCTTAAGGAGTCCAAGAGGCCCAAGGTGTCATATTGGCTGCTCACACAAGGTCAGCAGTTCTGACCCACCAGGCACTCAGTGGGACAAAGAGGAAGCAGTCTTCTCCTGTAAACCGAGCAGGCTCAGGAGCCGGGGGGGGGGGACAGTTCTACTCTGCTTACAAGGTCACGCCGAGTCAACCTTGACTCGATGGCATTTTAACTTGGTTTGTTTGTGGGATTTGTTGTTTCTGTTTGGGTTGTGGAGGTGGAGGTGGTGGAGGTGGAGGTGGAATTGGTGGAGGTGAAGGTGGAGGTGGTTGATGGGGTGGTGGAGGTGGAGGTGGTGGCGGTGATAGTGGTGGAGGTAATGGTGGTGGAGGTGGAGATGGAGGTGCTGGAGGTGGAGGTGGTAGAAGTGGAGGTGGAAGTGAAGGTGGAGGTGGAGGTAGAGGTGGAGGTGCTGGAGGTGGAGATGAAGGTGCTGGAGGTGTAGGTGGAGGTGCTGAAGGTGGAAATGAAGGTGCTGGAGGTGTAGGTGGAGGTGGTGGAGATGGAGGTGGCAGTGGAGGTGGAGGTGCTGGAGGTGGAGATGAAGGTGCTGGAGGTGGAGGTGGAGGTGCTGGAGGTGGAGGTGCTGGAGGTGGAGGTGGAGATGGCCCTGGTTTTAGTGGTAAGCTGTTGCTCTGAATTTGTGCAGTTTGCCCCTGAGGAATGCCAGTCTGCAGCTGTCTTCCTACAAAGCCTTGACATGCTTGGGATCACAGAGTAATATTCACCTCAAAGACAGACTTAGAAACGATGTCTTCCTTTTCCGTTTTTGTGGGAGAGCTCTGCCTGGAATTGATGCAATTTCTTCCTTAAATGTTGGGCAGATGCCCTCTGTAAGCCTCCTCGACTGGGTTGTTTTGGGGGCCAAACTTCAAACTCCCTGTTGACTCAGAGCAGTCCCCTGGGGTCTCCGGGACTCCCCGCTGACGAGTAGAGAGTCCTCTCTTCCTGGGAAGGTTTTCGTGTTTGTTGTCATCACACTGCAAGCTCTCATCCTGTCACAGCTGAGGAACTGCTAGAGTGAGCGCAGGCAGTTGGTGTCTTAGTGGTCAGATGTGTTGACATAAGGTCATTTCTAACATTATTTTATTATGTTATCATCAGTAGAATTAGCTTGGCCTCCGCCTCTTTCTTTCCTGAAATTGACCATTTGTGTTCTATCTCTATCTCTATCTCTATCTCTATCTCTATCTCTATCTCTATCTCTATCTCTATCTCTCTCTCTCTCTCTCTCTCTCTCTCTCTCTCTCTCTCTCTCTCTCTCTCTCTCTCTGTAATTTAGTCCTCTGGCTGGGTATCCTCAGTGGTGTCATGGTTGTGATCTGCAAGGTCAGCAGTTTGAAACCACCAGCCACTCCTCAGGAGAATGACAGGGTTTTCTACTCCCTTAAAGAATTACAGTCAACTATCATGATCCTAATTCTACCTTACAAATCTGGCTAGATCAAAGGATGTGCACTGGTATAGATAGGAACTGGAAACAGGGAATCCAGGACAGATGATCCCTTCAGGACCATTGGTGAGAGTGGTGATACCAGGAGGATGGAATGAAGATGGGGTAGAAAGAAGGAACTTATTACAAGTATCTACATATAACCTCCTCTCTTGGGGATGGACAACAGAAAAGTGGGTGAAGGGAGACATTGGAAAGTGTAAGATATGATGAAATAATAATAACTTATAAACTATCAAGGGTTCATGAGGGAGGGGAGAATCATGAAGGAGGGGAAAATGAGGAGCCAATATCAAGTGCTCAAGTAGAAACCAAATGTTTTGAGAATGATGATGGCAACAAATGTACAGATGGTTGGCCAACACTTGCCAACATTCCAAGCTGCTGCAGGAACCTCTTCCCAACCTCCGCAGTGATCTACCTGGCCAGGGCAATTCCACCCACCATTCGTGGTGTTCTACCCCAAAGCAGGCAACCCACCAGCCTTCTGGGGCACTGCCCTTGAGGGAGAAGCTACAGGAGGATAAAGTGGTAGGCTCATTCCATAGTGAAATTAGTGGTAGGCAGTTCAAAGAAGCATTCCTATGAGTCTCCCAGAGAGAGCCAGTGCTCTTCAACTCCCTGGAAAATGGCACCTGGCTCCTCTAAAACAATGCAACACAACCAGCCATTGGCCCCAACAACCTCAACGAAAAAAAAAACAGGAGAAACAAAAGGCAATGGCAGAAGATGTCTTGAATTTAACGACCTGCACAGAAGAAGCAGACATTAAGCTGCCACAGAAAGAAATATTCAGAATGCTGCTTGGAGTCATGCAGGGTATGAGGGAAACAATGCAGAAAAAGGATGAAATGATAGAGGAGATAAAGTCCATACACCAAATGAAAATACAAGTTTAGGGAGGAGATAACATCAACCAGTAGCTGATTCACAGACCTCGAGAATGTACTGGAGGAAGCAGGGAACCACACCAGTGACCTGAAGGACAGCCAAGCAGACATTAACAAACACAAACAAAAATCTAATAAGATCATCAGAAAAGCTGAAGAAAACCTAAGCGCTATCTCTGGTGCTGTGAATAGGAACAACACTAGAATTATTGGGTTACAGGAGGAAGACACAACAAAGAAGTCACCTGCAACAATAGTGAGAGAATCCTTGGAGGAAAACTTCCCCAGCTTAATGAATGAAAACCAGGCAACTATTAAGGAGGCTGAAAGAACACCAGCAAGACTGAATCCCAAGAAGAAGTCACCAAGGCACATAATAGTTAAACTATCCAACTTTGAGGAAAAGGAGAAAATCATGAGAACGGCTAGGGAAAAACAAGCAATCACATATAAAGGTTCCCAAATAAGAATATGCTCAGAACTATCAGCTGAACCTATGAAGAAGAAGAGGGAGTGGAGTAACATATACCAAAAATTGAAGGAAAACAACACAAACCAAAGAATACTCTACCCAGTCAAATTATTGATCAAGATAGATGGAGAAATAAGAGTCTTCCCAGAAAAGGAAAAACTCAAAGAATTTTAGAAGAAACCCAGCCCTACAAAAGATCCTTGCCAACCCAGTATTGGCAGTAAAACAACACTCACCAAGCATAAATAAGAGACCACCACATAGAACAACCTCTCCCAGAGGGCAACAAAGTGAAAACAGGCCCCAAGATGTCATTGGCTTCAGAATGGAAAAAAAGTGAAGAATGATAAACACACACACACACACGCACAACAATAAGAAAGAAAGGTAGGAGAACACCCAACACAAAAATTATAAGATGACATTACAGAGTCCACAGATGGAGATAACAACCCTGAATATCAATGGACTGAACTCAGGCATTAAAAGACTGAGGCAAGCAGACTGGCTTAGAAAACACAACCCAACAACTTGCTACCTGCAGGACACATATCTCAAGGCTACAGACAAAAATAGGCTGAGAATCGCAGGCTGGAGAAAGGTAGACCAAGCAAACAGCAATTCACAAAAAGCAGGGGTTGCCATCATAATCTCGGATAAAATTGATGTCAAAGTGCAAACCATAAAAAGAGATAAGGAGGAACACTGTATAATGCTCAAGGGAATGGTAGACAAAAAAATACTAAGCATTGTAAATATATATTCCCTGAATGAAAGACCCGCTTAAAAAGTCAACCAAACACTCCAAAAGAGTAAAAAAGAAATCACAGCCTCAACAATGATAGTGGGTGACTTCACCACACCGCTCTCTGAAAAAGATAGATCACAGGGAAAGAAACTCGACAAGGAGGCTAGAGAGCTAAACTCCACAATTAGACAATATGACCTGATAGATATTTACAAAGCTTTTCATCCAAATACAAATAAAATCACATTCTTTTCAAGCTCGCATGGCACATTTTTAAAGATAGATCGCATGCTGGAACATAAGCTTAATCTACATAAATTTAAGCACATTGATATCATACAGACCTCTCTCTCTGACCACTGTGCCATAAGGCTGGAGCACAACAAAAGGAAGACAAAGAAAACAAGAGCAAACAATTGGAGGATGAATAACTCTCTACTACAAAAGGAGTGCACACTGGCCCAGATCAGAGAAGAAATTAGGAAATCTCTAGCAACCAACGAGAATGAGAACATGACGTAACAGAACTTACAGGACACAGCAAGGCAGTTATCAGAGGAAGTTTCATGGCAATACATGCACACCTGTAAAAAGAGAGACTCGTGATTGATATGCTGGCACAAAATTTACAACTAGAGCAGAACCAGCAGGACAATCCTACTAATAGCAAAAGAAAATAAATAATAAAGTCAGGGCTGAGATTCAGGAGAAGGAAAATAAGAAAACTGGAAAAATTAATGCTGCTAAAAGTTGGTTCTTTGAAAGGATAAACAGAATCAACAGATGGCTGACAAACCTAATCAAAGAAAGGAGGGGACAAATTTCAATAGCAAGACTAAGGGATGAAAGAGGGGACATTACAACAGACCCTAATGAAATCAAAAGGATAATTACACAGTACTAAGAAGGATTGTACTCCAAGGAACTGAACAACTTGGAAGACATGGACAAATTTTTGGAAAAACAATCCCTCCCTAGACTGTCCCCAAAGGATTTCAAGAATCTCAACAGACCCATAGCAATAGAAGAAATAGACAAGGTTATCAAGGGATTACCAAAAAAAATTCCCGGGACCAGATAGCTTCACTGGAGAATTCTATCAAGCACTTAGGGAAGAACTAACACTAATCCTACACAAACTCTTCCAGAACATAGAAAAAGACGGCAAACTCCCAAACTCCTTCTATGAACTAGTATAATTCTGATACCAGAACCGGGCAAGGATCCCACAAGAATCAAGAACTCCAGACCAATCTCCCGAATGAATATTGATGCAAAAAAATCCTTAACAACATATTGGCCAATAGAATACAAAAGTATATAAAACAAATAATTCACCATGACCAAGTGGGATTCATACCAGGCATGCAGGGATGGTTCAACATACAAAAGACCATTAGTATTACTCACCACATTGACACAAAAACTATAAGAACCACATGATAATATCGATAGATGCAGAAAAAGCATTCGACAACATCAACACCAATTCCTGCTTAAGACACTTGAGTGGGTAGAAATGGAAGGAAAGTTCCTCAAGACAATACGAGCTATATATGAAAGACCAACATCCAACGTGGTAGTCAATGGAGAAAAGACTAACACAATCCCATTGAAAAAGGGGACCAGACAAGGATGCCCCTTGTCCCCACTCTTATTTAATATCATGCTGGAGATTTTAGCTAACAGCATAAGGGAAAGAAAAGACATCAAAGGTATTCATCTGGGAAAGGTAGAGGTGAAACTATCGGTACTTGTAGATGACATGATTTTATATATGGAAAATCCCAAAAGTTCCACAAGGGGAGTACTGGAAGCAATAGAGGAGTTTGGCAGAGTGGCAGGACACAAGATCAACAAACAGAAGTCCATTGGACTGTTATACACATCAGATAAGACCACAGAAGAGGAGATCAAGAAGGTGGTACCCTTCACAATAGCCAAATACAAACTGAAATATCTAGGGATATACCTGAGTAAAATCTATAAGGGGGAAACTATAGAACACTATTACAAGAAACCAAGAGCGACCTCAACAAATGGAAGAATATCCCATGCTCGTGGATTGGAAGACTCAATATAGTCAAGATGTCAGTTCTTCCTAAGGCACTATATAAGTTTAAAGCCATCCCGATACAATTACCCTCATCTTTCTTCAAAGAATGGAAAAACTGATTACCAACTGCATATGGAGTGGGAAGAAGCCCAGAATTAGCAGAGAACTCCTCAAGAAGAAGGACACAGTGGGAGGGCTTGCTTTACCTGACTTTAGCACATACTATACAGCCACAGTTGTCAAAACCACATGGTATTGGTACAATGACAGATACTCAGACCAATGGGAAAAAACTGAAAATCCAGAAATAAAATCATCAGCATACAGACAACTGAACTTTGACAAGGGCCCAAAAAATATCCAATGAGAAACTGATGCCCTCTTTAACAAGTGGCGCTGGAAAAAAAAAATGGATATCAACATGCAGAAAAATGAAGCAAGACTCTTATCTCACTCCATGCACAACAATAAACTCAAGGTGGATCACAGACCTTGAAGTTAAGCCCCAAACTACTGGGGCCATCAATGAGGGAACTGGGATCAACTTGAGAACTTTGGCACAGGGAATACACAGGCTATCAGAAATAGGGAAGGACACAAACACAGAGGAGGCACAAATTGGCAAATGGGATATACTGAAGATAAAACACCTGTGTACATAAAAAGGATTCACCAAGAGAGTAATCAGAGAGTCCACGGACTGGGAAAACATCTTTAGCAATGACACATCAGACAAAGGCCTTATTACTAAAACCTACAATACTCTGCTAGCTTCCAAAAAGAAAAAACTAATTTCCCAATGAGGAGGTGGGCACAGGACCTAAACAGAAGTTTCACGGGGGCAAAAATCTGAATGGCCAACAAACATATGAGAAAATGTTCCCGATCTTTAGCCATAAGAGAAATGCAAATTAAACCAACAATGAGGTAACACCTAACACCCTCAAAGATAGCCCAATTCAAAAAATCAGAAAGCAACAAGTGTTGGAGGGGCTGTGGGAGACAGGAACTCTCATCCCCTGCTGGTGGACCTGTAGGTATGTCCAGCCGCTATGGAAATCCATTTGGCGATATCTAAAACAGATGGAGATTGAGCTACCATACAACCCAGCAATCCCCTACTGGGCATTTACCCAGAAGAGGCAAGAAACAAACCACGGCCAGACATCTCATCGCGGCACAGTTCACAATTGCAAAGAGCTGGAAACAACCCAAATTTCCATCAACTGACAAGTGGATTAAAAACTGTGCCACATACATACAATGGAGTACTATGCATCGCTAAAAAGCAGTGATGAATGTATGAAGCACATCGCTGCATGGGAAGAACTGGAAGAAATCATGCTAAGCAAAGTAAGCCAAGCACAAAAGGACAAGAACATGAGTCTTCTGAGGTAAGCTTAAAAAAACCGCAAAGGGGGCATAGGGAAAAAGCTACTGTATACAAACATTCCTGAAGCGAGGACCAGGTAGTATGGCAGGAGCCAGGCCAAATCCAGGGATACATATGGTAGCCAACTAAAAAGGAGGGGGGATGGAAAAAATGGGTAGCAGGGGCACAGGGCACTAACCCACCCAAGGGGAGGGTATTGTTTATATCTCCACAGAGAAAGAGGGACCAGACTTCAACCCAGTGTTCCAAGATGTGAATGCAACATGCCGGTATGGAGTAGGGAACCAGTGAAGAGGTCTGAGGGGCCAACCCCAATCCCAACTAGGTGGACACCTGCCCCTCCCCTAGAAGAATTTCAGAGGACAGCACTGAAGCTGCAGCTCAGGGAGAGGGACATGTCTGATCAGACCACACGGAAGCAACTGAAGGGGGAGAAAGAGAGAGTGGAGCGCATCCTGGCCCACCAAGCCTTGACGACGATATTCCTGCTCAGAGCAGCCAATCCACAGAGAACATCATATGGCTGGCCCCACTAGGAGACACAACACCCCTCACTGACCCATAGCCCTACAGGGGACAACACTAGAGATACAGTGTGGGCATTGCGCCCAATCTGATTCCACCACACCAAGGCAAAACACTAAGGGCATGGAACAGAACAGCAAGGGAAACAGAGCAATGAAGTTCCCAGGAAATATCAAAAATAGGCTTTGGGGCCAGGGCTTGGCACCCCATCAGACTCCACCAGAAAACACTTCTAAAGGCTAACATGCAGTCCTTGAACTAACTACAAATTTTTCTTTTTTGTTATTATTGTGTTGTAAGTTTATTTGGGGGTTTTTTGTCATTGGCTTGTTGTTTTGTTTTGTTGCTTGGTTTTGCTCTGTCTTGTTTTTGTGCATGTTACTATCTCCACAGGTCTGTCTAAATAAGATAGGCTGGATGAACAATCTGGGGGAGAAAACAGTGGGCACCAACGGTTCCCCGGGGGACATGGGAGAGGGGGAGGTGGGGGGAAAGGAAGTGGTGTTAACAAACCCAGGGACAAGGGAACAACAAGTGATCCAAATCGGTGGTGAGGAGGGTGTAGGAGGCCTGGTAGGGCATGATCAAGGATAATGTAACTGAGAGGAATTACTGTAACCCAAATGAAGGCTGAGCATGATAGTGGAACAAGAGGAAAGTAAAAGGAAATAGAGGAAAGTACTAGGAGGCAAAGGGCATTTATAGAGGTCTAAATAAAGGCATGTATATATGTAAATATACCTATATGTGAGGATGGGGGAAATAAATCTATGTGAATATATTTATAGGTTTAGTATTACGGTAGCAGATGGACATTGGACCTCCACTCAAGTACTCCCTCATGCAAGAATACTTTGTTCTATTAAACTGGCATTCCATGATGCCCACCTTCCCGACACAATTGCTGAAGACAAATGTGTGCATAAACAAATGTGGTGAAGAAAGCTGATGGTGCCCAGCTATCAAAAGAAATAGCATCTGGGGTCTTAAAGGTAAACCAGCAGCCATCTAGCTCAGAAGCAACAATGCCCACATGGAAGAAACACACTAGCCTGTGTGATCACGAGGTATCTAAGGGATGAGGTATCAGGCATCAAAGAAGGAAAATCATATCATTGTGAATGAGGGAGGGTGCAGAGTGGGGACCCAAAACCCATCTGTAGGCAACTAGACATCTCCTTATGGAAGGGTTGCAGGGAGGAGACGAGTCAGTCAGGGTGCAGTGTAGCAATGATGAAACATACAACTTTCCTCTCGTTCCTAAATGCTTCCTCCCCCCTTCCTCCACCACTATCATGATCCCAATTCTACCTTGCAAATCTGGCTAGACCAGAAGATGTACACTGGTACAGATAGGAACTGGAAACACAGGGAATCCAGGACGGATGATCCCTTCAGGACCAGTGATGAAAGCAGCAATACCGGAGGGTGGAGGGGGGGTGGGGTGGAAAGGGGGAACCGATTACAAGGATCTAAATGTGACCTCCTCTCTGGGGGACGGACAACAGAAAAGTGGGTGAAGGATGGTGTCAGGCAGCGTAAGATATGACAAAATTATAATTTCTAAATTATCAAGAGTTATGAGGGAGGGGGTTCAGGGAGGGAGGAGAAAAATGAGGAGCTGATGCCAGGGGCTTACGTGGAGAGAAAATATTTTGAGAATGATGAGGGTAACAAATGCACAAATGTGTTTTATACAATTGATGTATGTGTGGATTGTGATAAGAGTTGTATGAGCTCCCAATAAAACGATTAAAGAAAACAAGTGTACAAATGTGCTTGACACAATGAATGGATGAATGAATTGTGATAAGAGTTGTATGAGCCCCCAATAAAACGATTAAAGAAAACAAGTGTACAAATGTGCTTGACACAATGAATGGATGAATGAATTGTGATAAGAGTTGTATGAGCCCCCAATAAAACGATTAAAGAAAACAAGTGTACAAATGTGCTTGACACATGGATGGATGTGTGGACTGTGATCGGCATTGTACACGCCCCCAATCAATGATTTAAATAAGAATTACAGTCTCAGGAACCCAAAGGCACCCACTGTCCTGTAGGGCTCTTGTGGGTCCGCGCTGACCGATGACGAGATTTTGGAGGTCCCTCTTACTAAGTGCATCTATTTGTTTGGGTGTTTTGTTTGCAATGAACTCGTCTGTCACTAAAGACCCCAAATCCACTCCGTTTTATTTCTCCTCCGTGGTGAGCCCCGCCAGAGCCAGGTTTGCACTCGGGCGTTGGGGTGGGGGCAGTCAGGGATCTGGAGGGTATGTCAGGCCGTCAGCTTCCTCCCTCTTCTTTATTATTAGCATTTCACCTTCATTTATTTCTTTGTTTCGGGTTTTAAAGGAAAGTATGTCCTCTGTAGCTACCCAGCCTGTCTCATCAAATGAAAGCAGAGAAAAAGCTCCTTGATGTCCCCCATCTCAGTGTGGTTCTCTCTCTTTCCCCCTCCCTCCCTCCCTCCACAATTTCCTGCGCCCACCCCATCCCTGGCCTCCTCCTAGCCTTCAAAGTCTTGTCTCTCCGCATGAAACCATTTTCCTGTTTTAGTCATAGTGTCATTGAATGTTTGTCTTTCTAAGATTGGCCGACCTGGCTGAGCACAATGTTCTTCGGTTCTGTCCGTGTCTTGGCGTGTTTGACGGAGTCTTTATTGTTTGAGTTGATGCCTGATATTCCATGAGGTGAATGTCCCAGAGCTCACCTGGCCAGTCCTCTGCACCTGGCGCTTTGGTTGTTTCCATCTTCTTGCTATGGTGCAAATTGCTGCAATAAAAATAGATGCCCGTGTCAATGTGTGTTGTGTTCTTTATTTCTTTAGGGTCTGTCCCCAGGAGAGGGATGGCAGGATCGTAAGGTAATTGTGTTTGTGTTTGTCTAGGGAAGGGCCACCCTGATTTCCATGATGGTTGTATGATTCTACAATCCCACCAGTCATTCAGGAGACTTCCAAGCACTTTAGGATGGCCTCTCATTGCTAGCTAATGCAAGCATTTCTTCACAGGGTCGTTGGCCGCCATCTTTGGCCCATTGTCTATTCAAGGTTTTCGCTCATGTTTGATGGGGTTATTTGTATTTTCCTTTTTAAGGTGTTGTCGCTTTTATGCATTTTAACACGTTTATGAATTTTATTGACTTGCTCAAAGAACTAGCTCTGGGATTCCTTGCTTCTTCTCCATCATTTTGTCTTGTTTTCCACTTCATTTTCTCAAGGGCATTTATTTCCTGTCTGATGTTTAATTTGCTCTTTTTTTTAACCTTTCTTCTTCTCTAGTGGAGACATTTCGTACATGCAAACTTCTGCTAACACTGCCCTCCCCACGGCTGTCATTTGCTCAGATATCTCATGTCTCTCTCTCTTCCCTGGCCCGGACTCACTTTCAGCCTGTGTTCTTCAGTTTTCCATCTCCCTGAAGATTCCCCAGGACACCTCTTTCACTGTGGCTCCTTTGAGTCTCCCGAGGCCAGGGGACACACCTGACACCACATGAGTCTTCTGGGTTTGCTGGGGAATTTTCCAACCTGGATGGTGGTTGATCCTGGTGAGTGCCCCTGTACACGTGAGGAGGCCTTGCAGTCTTCTGTGGCTGGGCGGGGCCTGCTATCAAACTCCATCGGGTCAAGTTGGCTGATGGGGTTGCACACGTCGGCGACACCTGCCAGGCTTTCTGCTCGCTTTCCCACCCACCGCCTGTCAGTAGCCTGTGGTGCGGTGTCACTGTCATTTCAAAAACCAGCAGGATGGTCACTCGAGATGGACACGTCTTAGTGGGGATTCCAGACTCAAGCAGACTAGGAAGGGCCTAGACACCTACTTCTGAGCTGTCCTGTCCAATGCAGTGCTGGAAGACCAGCACCCCCACTCCCTGCTTGGAAGGTACTCCACACATAGTGACCAGTGGTAGGTAGATGATGCTGTGTCGACTTGAAAGTGTAGGAAAGTGTAGCGGGGACCCAACCTGTCCATCAGGTCAGCGTGATGCTCCCTCCTTGGGGGCATGGCCTCCCTATAAGGAGACCCTGGGAACTTTTCTCACTCTTTCTTCCCTTCACCTTCCTGCTTGCTGCCACCCTGAACCCTGCCGGAGCCCTGCCACGCTTCCACCGGCCTTGGATCCACAGGACCCTGCACCCACCAGCCCGTGATCTCCCTGCGGTCGGTGTCATTGCCTGTGGCTGTGTGCGTCTGAAGAGAGCTTATGGACTAGTATCAGACTTAGGGACTTGAGTTAGCCTGGGATGCTTCCGTGATTATTTATATAAATATATATTATATATACATATTCCATTATATAATATATATATTCCATGATATAATAAATGTATATTCTTGATACAAAGTTCCTTCTTTTATATCGATGAATGGTCACTGAATTTGTCTCTCTGGTCAACCCCGGAATAACACAACGACCACACAATGACCTTGAACCTACCAACAATCATAAGGAGGGTGCAGGGCTGTGGTAGTGACATCATCTGTTGTCAATTTGAGTATGTAGAGTGCATGGGGTGGAGTGTAGCCAGTCCATCCGGTCACAGCTGGATGACCTTATTTGGAGATTGAAGGAAATAAATAGCTCCCTGGAGGCGGGACACGGGCTCACTCCCTGGAGACATTGCAACTGACAAGACACATGGAGCTACACTAGTGCCCTGAGCTGAAGGAGCCAGATGGAGACCTCTGCCAGCACTGAGATGCTTCTGCTGCCACTGGATCCACAAGACTTCCCACCCACTGGTCGGTGGTCTTCCTACATTTATTATTACATGGCTGCATGAGTCTGAAGAGGAATTTATAGACTGGTATTGGGCATATGGGATACTATTGGACTTATGGACTTGATTTGGACTGGACTGGGATGTTTTCTTAATATACAATTCTTCTTGATATAAAGTTCTTTCTTATACACATGTGAGTGTCTATGAATTTGGGTTCTCTAGTCTACCCAGACTCACACACCCCTCAGGCAGCCAGTGTCATGGGGAGGCCACACATGTGACCTGAGAAGGAGGCTCTGATGGCCCTTGAAGTGGAGCCTCTTGGTCACACAGATGCCTGCACCTCTGGAAGCCGCCTGAGCCTGGCTCTCATACTCACACCTGCTTGTCAGTGGGGTACAGCCAACCTCTGGCTGGGGGACAGGGGACACCCAGCTCATGATGGGCAACACCAGGTGGCTTCCAAAGGAAGAGGAGGAACCTGCTGAGAAGACTGCGGTGTCACCCTCATGGCCACCAGGTGCTCTGAGCCGCACACCTGTCTGTCAGAGAGATGTGTGTCAGCCTAAGAAACACTGGCCACCGGGCTGCTAACCCTGGATGGTCCTGCCAGCTTCTCAGGATCTAGATATATATATATATATATATATGTTAGATTAGTTTTATGATTTAAAAAGCATACACACACAAGCTCACTGCTATCAAGTGGATTATAACTCATAGCAAGCCAATAGGACAGAATAGAACTTCACTTGTAGGTTTCCAAGATTGTAAATCTTTTTTTTTTAATAAGCCATTTTATTAGGAACTCTTACGGGTCTTATAACAATCCACACATCCATTGTGTCAAGTACATTTGTGCATTTGTTGCCATCATCGTTTCAAAAACATTTTCTTTCTACTCGAGCCCTTGGTATCAGCTCCTCTTTTTTCCCCTCCCTCCCCCACCCTGGTGACCCCTTGATAATTTATAACTTATTTTTATTTTCCATTTTGAGTCTTGAAGTATGAGAGAGGGCTTGAGAGAACCAAGATCAAAGCAGGATCCAGTGACCACCTGGAGGGCTGCGACAACCAACGGAAGGGGTTCCTGAACCCCGGCTCTGAGAACAGGCACTCCGAGGGGGCAGCACAGCAGGGCTGGTATCGGAGCACACAGTGTGACTGACATGGGGTGCCCATAGACCTCCTGGCTCCCCCTCTCTCCTAAGCAGTGCCCACTTGAAGCTGGCAGGGAGTGTGGCCCACCGGGTGGGGCAGGGATGGGAGAGAAAAAAGCACAACCCCAGGTCCACTTGGGGACGAGCCCAGGAGGTGTGCCTTGAGGCCGGGGTTCATATCCAGGAGGCCTGTAGGGGTCCAGGGAGACAGGGAGATCCGCCCTGGTTCCCCTGATCTCCGAGTCTCCCAGCCACATTCCTGGCCCCTCACTCATGGCCATTCAGTCTATTTCAACTGCTAGTGCCCCCATAGGACAGGGAGAACTGCCCCCTGTGGGTTTCTGAGACTGTCACTCCTTATGGGAGTAGAGAGCCTCGTCTTCCTCCTGAGAAGAGGCTGGTGACTTGGAACCACTGACCTTGCAGGTCACAACCCACAGTGTGACCCACTCCACCAGCAGGGCTCCTGCCTGGTTACAGACTCGCAGAAGAATTTCCCCTGCGTTCAGGAAACACCAACTGGACAGGTTACGCTTGCCCATCAGGCTCACTCACACCACCACCCACGGCCACCCTGGAGGCCAGAGGCCTGCCCCATCAGGATCCCACATGGGCTAGAGGGCAGGGGAGCGGGTAAGGTGCAAACTCACTGTGTATTGTGACTGCTCCAAAGTCCCCCACAGGCTGGGACCCTCCTCCTTCCTGCCAAACAAACAGACCTGAGGGTGAACCCCACGCAGCCCGGGGGAAGAGATGAGGACACCGGGGGTGGAGCGAGGAGAAAGGGTGTGCTGTTGGGCAGGTGACCACTGGGGACCCCAGTCGGGGTCAGCTCAGAGCCTGACCCTCCAGCCCTGGATAGCCCAAACCCTTTCCCCTGTCCAGGGTGGCCACTGATCAAATGAGGAAGCTGGGCAGGTCCTGTCTGGTGAAGGCAAGGGCTCACCAGCTCCTTGTCTCTCTGGGCAAGGTGGGCAGTGCCCTCGGTCAGCAACTCACTCTGCTACCGCTGGAAACACCCAGCTCCACTGGCCCTGCCTCAGACTGCTGAGGACAAAGGCTTCCTGGTGGGTCAAGGCCCCGGTCACCTGTGCCCCCTCCTCGGAACGTAGCCCATCTGCTTGCCTGTGGTCCCTTCTTGTCCATGACACTGCCCCTGGACGCCCCATCAGCCTCCAGACGTTTTTGATCAAGGACTCCCAAGTCACGCCCGCCCCACCAGGAACGCCGGGCTCCAGCTGCCCACTCTCGTCCTTCCGCGACAGGTAGTGGACCCCTCAACCCGACACACCCTACAGTCTCCCCGCCCTGCTCCTCCCCTTGTCTCCTTTCATGGAGATGAGCAGTCAGTCATCTCATCATCCCGGTGTCTTAGGACACCCACTTAAGGGCCATCCCTGCCCCCTCGAGCCCTCACCCCCGTATCCACTCCACTAGCAGATCCTGTCTGCTAAGAGAAGACACAGAAGCCAAGTGGCCTCACGGCCTCTCTGCCTCCCACGGGCAAGCAGGGTGTGGAAAAGCAGAAGGGGGTGGGGAGGAGCAACAGAGAGAACCTGAAAGACAGAGACTGAGAGGTGGAGACAGGGAGGAAAAGCAGTCAGAGATGGAGAAGGGGCTGGAGAGAAGACAGAGAGGCGGGGAGAGATGTGGGGAAGGGGTCACGGGAGAGAGAAAACTCACATCAGCTCTTAGGTGCTGTGGGTGATGCCTGCCTGGTCTTGGCAAAAGAGACTCCATTTTTAATCCAGTGCCTCCATCCTGGCTCTCAGAATTCACCTCTCATCGACCTCCCTCCTAACCAACCTCCCCTCCCCTACTTAACCCCAAATTCCTGGAGCCAGCTCGTCCCGGAGCCAGAATGTTTTCTGAAGATATGTACGCTACACTCTACCCATCCCTGACATATAGATAAGATGAACGACCTCTTCCCTTCTGAAGCCCCTGTGTGCGCAGATCCTCCCCAGCTGTGCCTGCCAGCAGTGGGCATAAAAACGCTGCCAGGATTTTTCGCGGCGCGGTTTCAATAGCTCAATTCCCTAAGTTGCTGAATCCACCCGCAATCTCCTCAATAAAACCTGCTTCTAAACTTTGCCAATTGGATCTTTGGTTCTGTTTCGCGCCCAAAAACCCTTACAATGCCCACATGGGGTGTGGCGAATGGTGGCCCCTGAAGAACCAGCATCATGATTCCAGGGCATCAATTCTCCTGGGATCTTGGCTATTGGATGGCCAACATCCACATGCAGATGAGGAGACTGAAGAGGCCATGACTTGGCCAAGTTCACCGTCGTCCTCAAAGTCCCCTCGTTGGTCTTCCTTTAGAGTCCCTTGCAGCAGATTGACCAGATGCAATGTGTCCTTTGATCTCATGAATGCTACTCCCATGAGCCTTCATCGTCAAATTGTCTGGTAAAATGTTGACTAGAAGGCTAACCTTACCTAACAAAGGAGGGGGCTAAACTTACCTAACAAAGGGGGGGTAAACTTACATAACAAAGAGGGGGTGGGGGTGACGTGTATTTTGGTCCAAGAGTGCAAGTATCCATTAAAAAGTAATAAAACTGCAAAACAAAGGCTAAGGGTATTAAAATGCTCGTCAAAAGTCATTGGGTTTTTTGGGCGGGGAGAGGGGGCTGATCAAGGATGCAATAGAAAATAAATGTCTAGAAACAATGATGGCAACATATGTACCCATGTGCTTAATACAACTGATATTACCAGAGTTACATTGTTACAAGAGCTGTAAGAGCCCTCAATGAAATGTTTTGTTAAAATATCGCTTTGTATGATCAAAGTTTTGGCTTATTTGCAACTAAAGGATTACTAAACCATAAAACTAAAGTATGAGCGTCAAGTAACATAGAAAATTAAAATCGAGTTTCTCAGCATTGCAATAAAGTTTCTTTGGAGACTAAGTTAAGGAGTCGGTGTATTCTTGTGCAATCTGCCTGTTCAGTTTTAACAGAACAAATTCCTGAGAATGATAAACTCCTGCTGAGCCTTATAATTTGGAACTTCACGGGAGAATGCTCTGTTTATTTAAAAATGCTAAATTCTGTTTGTTGAAGGGGGAAAGTCTCTGCTTTTCCTTTGAACTGGAACCGTGTGTTGGTGTTTGCCCTGTTGGTGCTGGTTTAACTAGTCACCTGGCTCTTTTATTCATCGTGATCCCAGGGGGTGAATTGGGTGCAGCTTTCATTCTTTGAATCCGCCAGCCTCAGAGCCAGTGGGTTTGATGAGAAGAGTCGCTGTGTTTACCCAGGAAGTCGACTCCAGACATTCAAAATCATGATCATTTGCTAGCGAAGGCCTCGTTGAGAGTGTCATGTAGTCATGGACCTAAAGTCTCCTCTTCAAACGCAGGCCAAACACATTCAGAAATGTCTCTGGTTCTGCACGATGTGGCCTTACGGTAGTGTTGCAGTGAATTCCTAGGGAGCTGTGTCCTTCAGGCAGGTGTTGTAGGAGGTGATTTATGGCCTTATTCGGTTTTGTCATGCACGGTTTGGGTGGGACGGGTGGTGGTGGTGGTGTCACTGCGCTGAGCTAGGCTAACAGCCGCCTCCACCAGCAAGGTCAACAGTGAGCAGGGAGCCGGGCTGGAGCTGTCAGGAGAGAAACAAGTGAGTGATGGCCGCTGGCCAGAAGCTCCCGCAGAGCCCCTGACAGTAACCTGACCGGGGATTCGCTGCCAAGGCAACTCAAGAGGGAAGCTGCGCTCCAGTTTGTGCAGAAGGAAGCAGGAGCCGGAGGAAGACCACCAGCTTTGGGTGCATATTCTGCAGTGGGTGCCTGGTGGCAGAACTCCAGCCTCAGCGCCCCTCGGGCCCAGGGCATCTGCCCCTGAGTGGGACGGTAGTGGACTTTACACTCCGAGATCACAGAGCCAGATCACGCTAATTAGAGCCAAAATCATTCGATTCTGCATGTGTCTCTTTATGGGGTTTGCTATCGCATTCTCATGAAAATGCGTGAGTCTGTCCATGTCCCTGGGGAGACAGAGTGACTGGGTTCCTCTTTTGTAGGCATGCTCAGGTTTTGGACTGGTCAGGCTACTCCCTCTCCAGAGCCTTGCTGCCCTTCAAACAGAGTCACCAACTTCACACGTGCCACGAAGAATGTACCTGCCTCGACAGGGAAAGAGCTGGTGGCATTGCCAGTGCTGACAGCTTCTGTCAAAGGACTTGAGGCCACTCCTTCCCCAGTCTCAGAAGAGCCATCGGTTCCTCTGATGTGACCCGTCTCCACACTAGCTTTCCCAAAAGATCACCGAAGAACCCGTGAGCCGGTCCGGGCAGAAGAACATGCCAGGAGTGTGATCAGAGGATTGAAAATAAAATCCATCATCGAGAGGAGGGCTGTGTTAGAGGCACCTGGTGTGCGTGAGTGGCAATCGAAAAACAGAGCTTTGCTTCCACAGTAAGTCCCCAACGTGAATCCAAAGACATGCTGAGTGTTAAAACCCACCTTGCACAAGAGTCGTCCTCCAGGCTGAGCCTGCCCTGCCTCCCTGGGAAGATGGCCAGGGCATCTGTGATGTAAAATGAACCGATGAAGGCAGCAGGTGCTTGTCCCTTAACAATAGCACTGAAAGTCCCCAAGGTGGGAACCGAGAGCGTGTTCTGTGTTTACAACATTGGACAGGGGCTCCCCTTGCACCCGCCAAGGAAGGGCGATTCCATGCTTACAAGAAGAACGCTGTGTCTGTGCAAATCTAGCCAACACCTTGCAGGACAATACTACAGATCTCCTTCCCAGGCCCCGACTACCCGAGAAACTGCGCATAAACCAAAAATACACAAGCATACTGCCAGCTCACCAGCTCTGGCTATACTGCATGGTAGAACTGCCCTGTGGGCCTCCAGGAGCAGGAAGCCCCATCTTTCTCCCATGGAGTGGCTGGTGGGTCCAAACCCCTGACCCCATGGTTAGCAGCCCAATGCATAACCACTACACCATCAGAGCCCACCGTTTTTAATGAAAATTTCTCGTTGGCTCTCCCCCTTTGGGGACCCAGTCTCTGGAATCTGATTCCCAATCTCTGGACCCAGAGTCATGTTTGTCTCCCCCACTACAGCAGGCTCACTTCCAATGCAGGAGGCTGCAGGATTCCACTGTTCCATTGGGAGTGGGGGGGAGTGTCCAGACAGATGGAGCCTTCTACTCTGCAAGGCAGGGGACACGACCCTGAGCTTGAAGACCATAGAAGAGACCACCACCACGTACCCTCAAAAGAACTGAGAGGCTGAAACCCCTCTGGGGGGAGTGATGCAGATGGGGAGACCCTACCTCGACGTTCTGGGTGAAGCTGCCCCTGCGGAAGCATGGGATCTGTCCCCATTTATAATGACCCGATAGCTGAGTGGAACTGCCCCTGTGGGCTTGAGGCTGGACACGGCACCAGCACATGCTAGACCTTACCACACGCCCACATCTTGAGACGGCTTACGCCTGAACCATGTCAGACCACCCTTGCTCCATCACTGCTGTTCCAGCTCAATTCAACCCACAGCTGCCTCCACGGTGAGTGGCCCTCAAGAGCACGCCCACATGTGATGGCAGAGCACAGACCGTCCAGGGAGAGACCCGAACCAGCACACCCTGCTGCACACAGCAAGCCCACCTCCTTCTGTGCCGCCAAGACCCCCTCAAACCCTCCCCTGCCCTTTGTGCAGGGCGACGGGGTTTGTGCTGCCTCGGAGCCCCCCTCATCCCCCATCGCCTACCCCACCCCCAGCAAGGCACTTTCTCCTGGAAAAAGTCTCTTTGCTTGTGTGGGGAAGTCAACCCCTGGGGCCTCGTTCTCACTGAGCAGGGACAAGAAGCTTCCGTGGGAAAGGCGGCAGGTAGCATCCAGAGAGGAGACGGGAGGCAGGGTGAAAGCAGTGTGACGACAGAGCAGAGGCCACAGTATACTGAGGCCAATTGCCAAGGGCAGCCAGGGGCCACCTAGAGCTGGAGAGAGAGACGGGGTGTCCCCAGAGACTCCAGAAAGAACCAGCCTGGGGGCAGCTTCATTTCAGATAGCTGGCCTCTGTGGCTGTGATAACACATCCTGGCTGCGGGGGTCGCCTGGGTGGGGGCCCGTCTTGGCAGCCACAGGAGACCATCACTATCTGCACAGGACCTCTGGGGACAGGCCTTCAGGACACTGGCCCCGGGGGCTGTCCGGGGTGGGGAGAGGGAAAAGGGACCGGGGACAGGCAGGAAGGAGGCTTGCTCTCACCCTCTACGCTTTGCCTATTCGAACCTACATTTTTTTGTTTTTTTCATTGCAATGATGCTCATGCAGACGCCTTGGTCACATGAGAAAATAAGAGAAGCAGCAGGATTATTGAGGAGAGAGAGGAGAGTTCTCGGGGCGGGGGCCCTCTGCGCCCAGGAGCGAAGGGAGAGACACAGGGGACATGAAATGGGTGCTGTGGGTGCTGTTTTAGCTGCTGTCCAGCAGCGTCCACCCCGTCAAGCTGTATCCCATCTTCTTCACCACTGGGGACTACGCCCGTGATGACCCCTGAGAAATGGGGCTCGGGGGTGCAGTGGGTTGCCCATGGGCTGTGAACCTTAGGGTCATCCAATTGAACCCACCAGCCACCCGTAGCATGGACATCCTGGAAGACGCACAGGGGCACTGCCACTCGGTCCGGTCCGGCCACTGCGACTTGAACTCCACTCCATGGCTGTGCTTATTTGGTTTTTCTGTTTTGTTTTGTTTTGTTTTCAGAGGAAACATGAACTTCTGAGTTGGGGGTAACCAATGCCTGATGGTCGCCTGGATTCGAAGCCTTTCCCTCTGCTCTGATTTTGCCCATTTGAGAGATTTGTGTGGAGGTTGCGATTAAGAATGAGATAATGGTGGTGGAGGTGGAGCTGGAGGTGGTGGTGGAGGTGGAGGTGGAGGTGGTGGAGGTGGAAGTGGAGGTAATGGAGGTGGAGGTTGTGGTGGAGGTGGAGGTGGAGGTGGTGGAGGTGGAGGTGGAGGTGGAGGTCGAGGTCGAGGTGGTGGAGGTGGTGGTGATGGTGGAGGTGGAGGTGGAGGTGGTGGTGGAGGTGGAGGTACAGGTGGAGGTGGAGGTGGTGGAGGTGGAGGTGGAGGTGGAGGTAGTGGAGGTGGAGGTGGTGGTGGTGGTGGAGGTGGAATTGGTGGAGGTGGTGGTGGAGGTGGAGATGGAGGTGGTGGAGGAGGAGGTGGAGGTGGAGGTGGAGGTGGTGGAGGTGGTGGAGGTGGAGGTGGAGGTGGTGGAGGTGGTCGAAGTGGTGGACGTGGAGGTAGAGGTGGAGGTTGTGGTGGAGGTGGAGGTGGAGGTGGAGGTGGAGGTGGAGGTGGAGGTGAAGGAGGTGTAGGTGGTGGAGGTGGAGGTGGAAGTGGAGCTGGAGGTGATGGAGGTGGTGGAGGTGGAGGTGGAGGTGGAGGTTGTGGTGGAGGTGGAGGTGGAGATGGAGGTGGAGGTGGAGGTAGTGGTGAAGGTGGTGGTGGAGGTGGTGGTGGAGGTGGAGGTGGAGCTGGAGGTGGAGGTGGAGGTGGTGGAGGTGGTGGTGGAGGTGGTAGTGGAGGTGGTGGAGGTGGTGGTGGAGGTGGTGGTGGAGGTGGTAGTGGAGGTGGTGGGGGTGGTGGTGGAGATGGTGGAGGTGGAGATGGTAGAGGTGGAGGTTGAGGTGGAGGTGGAGATGGAGGTGTTGGTGGAGGTGGTGGAGGTGGAGGTGGAAGTGGAGGTGGAGGTGGTGTGGAGGTGGAGGAGGAGGTGGAGGTGGTGGTGGAGGTGGAGGTGGAAGTGGAAGTGGAGGTGGAGGTGGTGGTGGATGTGGTGGTGGAGGTGGAGGTGGTGGAGTTGGTGGTGGAGGTGGAGGTGGAGGTTGTTGTGGAAGTGGAGGTAGAGGTGGAGGTGGAGTTTGTGGTGGAGGTGGAGGTGGAGGTGGAGGTGGAGGTGGAGGTGGAGGTGGTGGAGGTGGAGGTGGAGGTGGAGTTGGTGGTGGAGGTGGAGGTGGTGGAGGTGGAGGTGAAGGTGGAGGTGGAGGTGGAGGTGGTGGAGGTGGCTGTGGAGGTGGAAGTGGAGGTGGAGGTGGAGGTGGAGGTGGTGGAGGTGGAGGTGGAGGTGGAGGTTGTGGTGGAGGTGGCGGAGGAGGTGGAGGTGGAGGTGGTGGAGGTGGAGGTGGAGGTGGAGGTGGAGGTGGAGGTGGAGGTGGAGGTGGAGGTAGAGGTAGCGGAGGTAGTGGAGTTGGTGGAGGTGGTGGAGGTGGTGGAGGTGTAGGTAGT